>NC_080088.1:29632610-29940277 GCF_950005125.1 Chionomys nivalis | reverse complement strand
TTCTTTAGACTGTAGACTACCTCCACCAGTACTATTTCCACATTACCCAGGAGACCGGTCTAAGTGTTGCTGAATAAATCTGTCATTGATAATTATTCAGTGTAATTACACAGAAGGTATTCAGTTTTATGGCTGGTACTTCAGGTCGTCAAGAGCTCTATACTATAAATTACCTTTAAAAGTTATCACAAGCAGCTTCTATATCATGACAAGTTTCCCTAGTTGAGTTACTCATCTCCCATGCTTACTAAACACATCTCTTAATGATGTCTTTGGGATTAAGATGCTACAGAAGCACAAGTTTAATGCAGTTGAGAGTACCAATTAAAATACCTCTAATCAGGAAATCGTCAGTGGAGAGAATAATTATCTGTCAATTTTATTTCTTAATAGACACATAACTCTACGAAAGACAGGGCTAGCTGCATTCTCAAAGATAATTTAAAGTCCAATCAGCATGCCTTCATTTTGATTAATAATTCAAAATTTGCCTTTTTAGTTATATTTGATTCTACATATGTCTTAACTAGAATCTTATGACATTTTTTTTGTTTTCAGTCTGATATGTTTCTTTTTTACCCAAATAAAAACTCATCTGTAATTATTTACAAGAATCCATTACCTAGTCACAAGGACCATCAATTCTCTTGTTACTCATGATGATGGCATCACATTACACGCTGAGACAAAACAGCAAGATTTCAGGTAAACTATTTCGTGTAAAAGTATCACGCTTTAGAGTTATCACTTACTTACATAACCTTTTTTTTTTCATCACAGATCCTATGTTTTATACTATTCAGTAGTATTTAACTAATGTTTTGACATTTTTACAGTTAATATCCTAAATAACATCTTAACTGAACATAATCAAGCAATTCATTCCTTGGATAGATCTGTCCCAGCTGTTTAGGGGGATGTGCCACATCTTAGTGGAGAAGATATGTACAAGGAGCCAATAGAAATTCCATATTTGGATAAACAAGCAGCCTAAATCAAATAAGGGAAGTACATATAAAAACACAGTGATATGGCCATGGTAGAAGTGCTCAGAACTATAAAGGAGAAAGCGAGCATGATGCAGGGGAAACAGATTGTCTGTGCTTGGCTTCTTCATACTGTGAAGATGTGAATGAGAAAATGAGATGGTATCATACAGCTGCAGAAGAGTTTATCATTCACAATGATGAATATCACTAAAATAGTCACAAAATATGTGAAAATGTTGTGCCAGAGAGACACATGCCCAGAGAGACACAAATACATCATTCACAAACACTAGAGATTAATTATTTATATATCAAAGAAATGTGCTCAAGAAGCTAATTCTTCACACATTCCTTTACTTCTCAAACTAAGATTTATAAGAAAACTCCATAATATTATTATTTTTAACGGAAGAGAAACTTCCAATGTTTGTTTGATCCTCTATCAGATGATTCTGGAAACTATACAAAAAACTAATAAAACATATGAGCCAGAATACCTTGGAAATATATGACCAGAATACCTTGAATATGTCATTGTGCAACCTAATATTTTTTATAATATGCCCAACTCTTCCAGATGTAAAAGGAAGAATCTACAACTAAATAGAAAACATATTCTATTTAATGTCAATCATATATGATATTCTAAAATGTGACACCTGGCGTCACATCACTGAAGCCCTTAAGACTATTAGGCAGCTCCTCCTAACCTTTACCTTAATTGAAATGTGTGGTTATAATGTTCATCTTTTAGCTCTTACAAAAGGATTATGTTTTCTCCTGTCAACAGAAGTCTTTGACCTTTCTGTTTCTTCTCTAAAAAAAAAAAAAACTGTTCTAGAATTCCAACTTTAACTTCTTTTTGCATGAATATGTTGTAAAGCATATGTCTCTAAACTGGTATACCATTCCTCTCTTGTTTTGTAACACTTTACATTTTTATAAATCTCAAAAAATTGGAAAATCATTCCCAGTGACTCCAACTGAAGCTGACTATTTACTACATTGCAAAACTTGTACAAAATACAATGTCAATAAAATTAGATTTTGTATAGACTATGGTAAACATTCAATGCATTTTAAATAAAATATATTTTAAGGATCTGATACACAACTGTGGAAAATGAGTGCCTATTTTCCTTTGAAAACAAACATTATTCAACGTACTTCTCAAGAATGCAGTGTGTCATCCTGTCCTCCAGTAAAGAAAGACACAGTAAAGGCCAGAAAAAACATGGATTTGAATTCATTTTTTGAGAGCAGTGTCTGGATTTCTCTGAGATTGAAAACTATGTCTGTTTGGAAATATAGGGTGCACAGTGCCTTCTAGGCGGAAACAATACAGATAAAAATATGTGGCGCATTTCATATTTTGCCTCTGAGTTATTTCTGAGACAAAAATCCCATTCTTGAGAGTTTGCTTTTGTATTACCCTATATTCTAGTGTTCTTTGGTTATCTTATTTTAAAACCCACAATACCTGACTACAGTTAGCAAAATTATCTAAAGAAAGAAGAATGAAGAATGTTTAAAATCTCTTTTTGGATTAAACATATTTAAACATTTAAGGGGCTCATACAAATGCCTATACACAAACATTCACAATACATGCCTATATATAATTGAAGACAAAGTATTAAAAATTATGTGTCAAAGTAACATCCTTCCTCTAATAATAATATCTTCCCATATTTAAAAACAATAACCAAAGTAAATATCATCTAATAATGAATATATAAATAAAATGCACAGTAGGCAGAGTTCAATGAGGATACGCACACTAAAACCCAATCAGTATTAAAAACACCTCATTATTTGAGGAGATAGAATTGAAGCTAGTCTATTTGTGTTATTTGAATAAGTGAAAGAAGGGGAGATAAATACTGCACAGTGTTACTTATATATATACTCTAGAAAGTATTCAGACTTATTAAACCAACTAGAATTTTGGTTCCCAGAGACAGGTGGGGTTGGAAGATGATGGACAAATAATACAGAGTTTCATTTATGGTACTTAAGTCTGTAGGTCAATGATATGACCCGGTGATTATAGTCAATCAGGTTATAGGGACATAACCTAAATACGATTGTGAATAGATCTTATAAAACAAATAATTGTATATAAAGTGATAAGAACATTAATTAGGTTAAATTAATCATTTTCCATTAAGAACTCATGCACAGAAACATAGTACTGGTAGATATATGGCAAATACAAGTTCATTTGTCATGGCTTTTGTGACTGGATAGATAGCTCAGTCACTAGTGTGTCTTTCAGATCTCTGGGATTCATTGAAAAACCAGACAGAGCAGCTCCTCTCTGTACCTAGAAATCAGGACCACTGGTACTTGCAGGACACTCCTACTTGCCTGTTCTAGGCTCTTTATCAGAAGATGACTAAAATAGTAAAGAAGAGAACTACTAAAGAAGACTAGAGACATTGACCTTTTGTCTCTATGATCAAGCATGTACTGCATATGTGTATGTGTGACTAATTGCATACTCCTATACAAACATACACAGAGCAAACTAAATAGGGAAGTATTAAAATGTACAAGAAACAGTGACTTTTATATAATTCCAGCAATGGAATGTGTGTATGTCTTTGTATAGCTTTTTATATATAAATGCAGATATACTTATGACCCGCAAAACATAACTTACACACACCCATTCCTTCTCTCTTCTTTTTGCACTGATACCACTCATACACAGAAGCCTTTCTATTAAAATAGATGACAAGAATCAAATATGTAACTAGAAATGTTCTCGGGGTTCTAATTTAAACTCCAAAGTGACACTTCCAATGATTTTCAATAGTATATTTTATTAATTTACTACAGCATTTTCTCAGTCCATATCATAATCATCATAACAGCTGTGAACATAATGTATCACTTTCTTTTTTCATATATGCCATCAGATTCCAACTTTGGACAGCCACAGTTGAGTTGCCTGTGTGGCAGCTGACTGCTGTGTCACGGAGCCTTGAATTATAGGCTCAAAACCTGAGGTTCTTTTGCTTTCTTTTAAATAAATTGTTTAAGATGCTAGTTGGATAATGAAGGGAAATAAAACCCAGTGCCAGTCACGAGTCTCAATGGGGACAAAAGCAGCCCCATTTTCAAGAAACAAAACAAATCGTAATTTTCTTTTGGCTAAAGGCAAATGTTAATATAAGCATTTTCAATATCCTAAGTGGAAAACAGAAAGAAATAAACTCTGGTACACAGAAGAAAGACCTCAGTGAATTCTTTCACAGTGTGAATGCTTAGAAAACCAAAAAGTACAGCCTCGCTATTAGCATTGACTTTGTAACAAGAAAAGCCTGAGGAAGTCAGAAAGCGTAGCAGCTCTGCAGACCAGCGGCGGAAAGAATGACGCCTTTCACATCATGCAGTACATTTCAAAACTGAAAACTGACAATCGGTGAGAGTGGAGAACAGCAGGGCAGATAATAATTGGGGACTTCATTGCATGCTAATGACTAAGCTAGTGTAACAGCCAAAGTATTTAAGGAAGGCAGAAACCCGATCGATCATTATAGGTTTATTTTTAACTGGCTAGCTCTTTTCATAGGATCTTAAATTGAATTCAAACATCGTTCTGTTTCTACAGAACACATGCTGGGCCACTGCATGTCAGTGAAGCACATATACCTAAGAAAGTTTGTTTTTATGTGCCTTTATTTTTTCCTTAATAGTTTATTTGGAGTATTGAGGATGCAAAAGAATGGATATAAAGGAAGGAAAAAAATGAAATTTCTCAGGTACATAATTATCCTGGATGCAGATATCAAACAACAAAACAAAAAGTTACTTTTGATTCTTTTTTTTTTGTTGTTGTTCCTAGCTTAGAGTATCTCCAGATGTATATGCTATATGTGTATGTCGCTAGGTAAGAGGGTCTAACAGAATGTCCTCAGCTACTCTCTGTCACCATTTACAGTATATTCATTATACTTACTTATTTGTAGATGTGGGTGTGGTGCACGTGTATCACAGCATGTGTGTGACATTCAGAATGACCTGTAGGAGTCTGTGCTTTCCCCTGAGTTTTAGGGATCAAATGCAGGCCCTTAGGCTTGACAGAAAGAGCCTTCAACTGCTCAACCATCTCCCCGGCCTTCAGAATCATCTCTTTTAAGAATATGAGCCCAGATTGGAGAATTGGTTCCACGGTTAAGAGCATCTGTTACTCTTATAAAGGACCTAGGTTCAATTCCCAGCAATCATGTGATGGTTTACTAAGTGTATATCTCTAGTACCAGGGTACACCAGGATACCTGAACACTCTTCTAACTTTTCTGGGCACCCGGCATTCACATGGGACCCATATATACGTGCAATCAAAGCACCAATACATGTTGGGAGCAGTGAGACCCCAAATCCTGAATTTCTTTTAAGCCCCTGATCTGAGTGCCTACAGCTGCTCTGAGCACGAGACCTTCAGGAGTTCCTGATGGCAGGAGAGTGGTTTCTGGTGGGTTTGGCTGGGGCGTGGCTATCTCTATATAATCTGCCCCTGAACACAATAAAGGGGGCATTCTTGGGGAATTGAAGGATGACCCATGTCGCTGTCTCTCTGTCTGTGGGTGTTACTGTATCTTAACCTCCAGCCCCCTTGCCCGGAGATGGTGAACTGGGTAATAGCGCGCACCGAGGGTAGACATGGGGGCGAGGTGCGCGGCAAATACACATAAAATATTAGAATAAATAAATCTAAAATGTCTTAAAAATAAATGACATGATATTTTAATTTCCAGGACTATATATAGTAAAAGGAGAACATACTGTTTTAAAACCAGTGACCTTGAAGATAGCCCTTGCCAAAATTTAGATGGAGGACACTAGAGAGGGGAAAATCATTTTTATTCAATAGTGTAAATTATTTATTTTGTATTCCTGATTCAGTCTGAGATATTCAGAAACAGAGAAAATAAAAAAAGGATAGTCTTGTTCCCATTCTTGTCTGAGAAGGGTTTTTAGAAGCCATGATAAATGGCTCCTTCTGAAGCTTACAAAGTTGAGAATTTATGTATCTCTTAAAGAGATGAGAAATGTTCTATCGCTACATGCATCCCATAATCACATAGGCTTTAAAGCTTTTAGAGTTTTGTTTTTACCTGACCATGATCTTGAAACGCACTGTTGTTTTGATTTTAATGAAGTTACTGTATCTTGGAGTCCCACATCTGTGAATATATGCTCACTTTAGTGACTATATATCCAAACACCACTGTTATGAACTTTAGCATCCAACATCAGACTATGAAGCCACTTCCATATTGGAGTTCAGGAAACATGTGCAGTTTTCGAAAAGTTCACTGATTTATGCCATTAAACAAGAGGAAAAATAGCCATGGAGAGCAAAGTGCTTTGCATTTTTCAATCAGTAGTCACTGTTCTAAAGAAAGACCACGGCCTTTCCAGCTGTGAGGTGACTCTGTCCCTCATAAAGAACTGCCTTATATCCAAGTATTACAAAATATGTCATGCTCACTGAATACAAAGAAAATCAAATTCTTGAGAAATTTGTCAGGAAGTGTAATTGCTTCTGCAAAAAACATATCTCATAGTGTTTAATAAGATGTTTGCAAAATATGTTATTCCGTTGAACACTATTTTTTTTTGCATTCTGGACTTCATAATTTTTCTCCTCCACTTAAGATTCTCAAGAGTTTCATGGCATATATAAACATGAGATAAATACCTGAGAGCTGACACAAGACTTGGTTGTGACCTCAATTTGTCCTATACCAATTGGACAAGGTTTAAGAAAGAATTTAACTTTTATCTCTTTATGATTTTTTTTAAATGAGGATAACTTCAGAATCACTTGTGATATAAACCCGTGATATATATGCAACTGTTCCTGATGAGCTTTCGCCTTCCCTAGTTGTCCTGCATCAGCTGGCCGATGCTTTCCACAGGACCAAGTGGAAACAGAAATGTGTTGTGCTATTTACTTGGCTTCCTTTTGTCTTATTTCAGAAATATATTTTAAAAATTCTATTTATATCAAGAAAACATCTGTGATGCAAACAATGGTGTGAGCCTGTTTGAGTCACCCTCTGAGTCACCTCACCTCATGAGTTCTCCATCTCATTTCACTGTCAACTCTGATGAGCAGGTTGTTTACCAGTCTCATCCTTGCTCAGGGTGGACCCCCCTACAGCAAAGCAAAATGAGCACTCTCTATCCCATTGTAAGGTTTTCTTCCCCAAACAGAAGCAAACTGTGGGGTTGTGATGCATGGAAGAGTAGATTCACTGTTCTGGTTTTCTCTTTAGAAAGTAAGATATCTAAAATGAAAACTGAAAGAAGTAATTGTTATATTTTTTTTTAAAAAAAATAACTGGGTCAAATTTGATAAGCGCCATTCCTGACATAAACAAAAAATATTTTCAAGTACTTCAAGTATTCAGGATGAAATGCCACAGCATAGGAAGCACATATTCTCTCCCTACCAGGTGATCAGAGCTGTAAACCATTTGGAATCTGTGGACTTTTGAATAGAGATGTAGGGGTAGAAAATTCATATTTATTTTGTATATAAACAAATCAGTCCTAGAAAATCCTTGAAGTGTGCCTGTGACCACATAGCTGCAAGTGATGCTGTTCAACTCACGTTTATAATGCAATGACACATCCTTCCGAGAAATGTGAATGGATAGAGGTAAAACAATCCTAAAATAAAATATAACCCAATCAATCAACCTAAGGAGCACTGAATTGTATCAGACTGATCCTCTTCTTGTTCTGAGACCCTAGGTATAAAATTTATTATTTCCTGCAGTTTAAGAAAGCAGTCTGCCTACCAGTATTGTCCTTTTAGATATGGAAAGCAAAACTTCCATAATGTAATTAGCAGGGCCAAAATTATAATGATATAAATATGGTAAGTCAAACACAAAGTGAATAGAAATTCAAACTCTTTGAATTAATTTTTTCTCCATTTGTTTAGTATTATAAAATATATCAATTTCGTTGTACTACATGAACAGTATATATTCCCAAATTTTGTCACAAATGATTTTCTTTTAAGAAAAAAGAGAATTTCAAATGTAAGATTTCGAATGGTAAATTTCATTTTAAGATATTTTTAAATTTCCTTTTGTGATAGTTTAAAGGAATCTTTTTGAATATTTTAAATGCTGTACTAGAAAACATGGACAAAGAGACAAGATGAAGATTGACTTAACTGAATTTAGGTGAACTAAACAAATATAATTTAGAAATTACTTACATTATAGAAGTTTTCTTATTATTCAACCTATGGTGACACCAAAAAGAAAGCCTTGGGAGCCCATTCCCCATGGTGGGATGCCATACTCAGTCTTAATGGAGTCGGGAGGGTTTGGCCCTGCCCCAACTTAATGTGTCAGACTGTGTTGACTTCTCATGGGAGTCCTTACCCCTTGGGAAAAATGGATGGGTGTGGGCTGGGGGATGGTAGGGGACGGAAGGAGGGGTAGAGGGTGAATTGAGGATGGAATGTAAAATGAAATTTAAAATAAATTAAAATTAAGAAAAGAAGAAGAAAGACATGATGGCTTGTATCATTGTAACATATTCTATTCCCTGAGATAGAAAAGTGAGGGGACATTGAATTAATAAGTCAGTGATATTGTTACTGATTTGAATTTTGTTGCTGATACCCTTTTATATGAAAAATGTGGGTTTTTGCACATAGAAATATGTGTATTATTCCTGGAATACTGTTCTGAGATTTTCTTAAAATTGTGCTTTATTTTTAGCACTTAAATCACTCTGGCAGATCAACTGAACATAAATGATTTGTTTTTGCTGGAATTCTGACCAACTATAAATCCGTGGTCTGCTAAACTCTATAGTAAACCCTCCAGAGTGAAGAAGCATGTAGTGGAATTTCTAAAAGAAGCCTCGTTTCTATCTTTGTATAACTTCTCAGAAACGGCCTCAGCAACAGCAGAGCACAATAAGCTATAAGAAAGTATCTCACCAACATTAATTGACACATTAGATTTCACATTCAGTTCTCAGACCTAAAACCATATTTATAATTTCACACACATGCACATACTTACCACACAATGCTCTCTCTCTCTCTCTCTCTCTCTCTCTCTCTCTCTCTCTCTCTCTCTCTCACACACACACACACACACACACACACACACACACACACACACATAGAGTTCCAGGAGCATCAGAGCTGTTATACAAAGACATCCTTTCTTAAAAACAAAGAAAAACCAAAAAATAAACAATAACAAAAATCCTCAAATAAAATAATGACCCTTGTTAATAGCTCTATTAAATTAAAACATGTAATACAGGTTTTAAATTTTTTAGTAATCAATTTTACAGTTAAGTAAATTGAAAAATAGCTTATTATATCTATGTGAAGGCATCAATGTCTTCAAGTGTACAAAGTTTAATGTAAATCTGAGTTGTATCTGTGATTAGACAAAAAAAAATACAAAATATATTAGTTTGGCCGGGTGGTGGTGGCACAGGCCTTTAATCCCAGCACTTGGGAGGCAGAGGCAGGGGATCTCTGGGAGTTCGAAGCCAGCCTGGTCTACAAGAGCTAGTTCTGGGATGGGCACCAGAGCTACAGAGAAACCCTGTCTCGAAAAACCAAAATAAACAAACAAACAAACAAATAAATAAATAAATAAAATATTAGTTTGATTTTCTGAATGATTGTTGTCCATGAAGTTGTATAGTGCACATTAAAGCACCTTATTTGATTCAATTGTTGAATTAATAATGTTATAATATAAATTTCTATTTAATAGAAATAGATACACTTAGAAAAGATGTATTATCACCAAGATGAATATTTTTTCTTGTAGATAGTAAAAATCAAATTATACCTTAAAATCAAATTTAAATAGCTCATTTGTAATTATTATATTTTCCCCAAATATCTATAGTACAATGTACTAATTAAATGAAAGTATGTTTTGCTAAAATTCAGATCCCTTAGAACATTGCCTTTTGTAGAGATGGTTGTAACTGTGATTGTTAGCATTTCTGTGTTATGTTAGACACCTTAGAAGTGCAGACTTCAGGAAGTTTATTTTTAAAGCCCTATGGCAAGAATGAAATGAGAGAAATCCTTTTGACAGTAAAGAAAAACATAGGGTTGCAAATAGCATTAGGTGATGACCGGCATACACTTGAACATGCCCAGGGGAAAAATGACTATATCTTCCTCTAATAGATTGCAAAAGGCTCACTTTAAGAGAGAAAGAAATAATGGGATCTTTTTAGAGACCATCTATTTACTAGGCTCTTGTGGATGAAAGTTAGGAATGTAAAACTGAAAAAGAGTTTCTGGGCTTTCAACAGATAAAGAATCTGCATATGAATGCCCTTTGTTTCATTGATTCCTGTAATGATTTGCCCTGATGATCTAACACTGTGAAAGCATCTTTACCCTGAATTTCTATATAACTATGTGGAAATGTACTTTGTATGCATTCTGCAAGTGCTGTTAATTAACAGTCGAGCATCCTTGCTTCCTTCATAACTCTGAAAGGATAGTGTGTGATACTAAATCACAGTCACAACCTTCTTGCTGCAGCAGGGGGAAAAAAAACCCATTTGTTTTAATGCCATGTAGTTCAATAAAATTTGTTTTCTAAGGTATCCAACTACACGATGGATGTGCTAGCTGTTGACTACTCAATATGGATTTCCTATTTTTTATGCCTTTCTGCAAGACAACTCGTAAAAATAGGATCATTGAAAGAAAACTATTGGCACAAGGAGCTAAAAGTGCTTGGAATATCTCTAATGAGTCTTTATCTCTAGTTAAATAGGTTTATCTGACAAAGATAATTGGTAGTGGGGGTTTGAACTATATTTACAGACAATTTCTTTGTCAGATATAATATACCTGTGTCTTAATTTGAAATTCATAATGGGGCAAGAAGTTGCAAATTAAATTTCATTGTTTTCTTGGTGAAGTTTGTGTGCAATGGTGTAGAATATATCATATAACAGTATGTGGACAGGTGGAGCTTTCTAGAGCAGGACAGCTTCGTGTTGCTTTCTTTGTCATACCTCTCTTTAGATGCTCATGTACTTATATAATTTATTGAGCCAGTGGTTCCTGGGTAAAATGACTACAAAACCGAAACTCAACTGAGCATTTATTCTTCCCCTGAATTTATACAAAAGCTGAGTTACATACATGCAGTTGATCTCAGGATGATTATTTCCTGAATTCCCCTGAAAACATAAAGGGCTATGGTTGCTTGACTCTATTCTATAGCAATATTTGCACATTATTATTCTTATTAACCTGTACCCTCGAGACATTTTTAGATTACTTAAAGCATCCAGTATTGCATGTATTCTGTGTAAATGAACATTGTGGTGTTTGGTGTGTAGATCAAAAACACATATAAATTTATAGTGTGTATGTATATATTATATGTATAATGTATAATATTTATTATACACACAGGCACATACCAAGCACCACAAAGTTTATTTATAGAAAAAGGTTTTATATATCCAGTAACCATATATGATGTGGGATGTACTTCTGTATATGTGCTGCTTTTATTGGTTGATGAATAAAGCTTTTTTGGCCAATAACTTAACAGAGTCAGGCAGGAAATCCAGCAGAGATAGAGGAGATAAAACTCACAGACAAGAGACACCTTGTAGTTACTGAAGGAGAAAGATGTCAAAACCTTACCCATGAACCTCATGGTAAAATATAAAATAGTTGAAATAGTTAATTTAAGATGCAAGAGCTAGCTAGAAATACACCAGAGACATCGACCAAGGAGTGATGGAATTAGTATAGATTTTGTGTCATTATTCTGGTCTGGGTGGCTGGGAAACGAAAAAACAGTGTCTGCTTACTATATATACATACACACATATAAACATGTGTGTGTATGTGTGTGTATATATATATATATATATATATATATATATATATATATATATATATTCCTGTGTGATATATCCAATGAACAGACACATATGGAGAGGATACTTTTACATGGTTTAAATAGATTAAGTTTACTTTATTTTGTGTATGTGTGTACTTGTGCCTATGTATATGCATGGTCACCATATGTAAGCAAGGTTTTTCACATCATACCTTGCATGTAAAGGTCCAAGGAAAACTGTCAGAAGGTGGTTTTTATCTTCTTTCCAAGAATTGAACTAATTTCCTCAATCATGAAAGCCTTTGTTTTTCACACAAAGAGCTATCTTGCTGCCCTTGAAATATGTTTTACCTATGGATAGTTGAATTCCTGGTTCACATTTATGTTTGTTTGGAGAGCAGAATGCATTTTAAATGTTTAAGCTGAAAGCACTTTTAAGTATGTATTTATATGAATATCAGAAATTGCTCAATCATCTTATACTAGGGTTCTGGGAGTTTGGTTTAAAAGGTTTAATAGCTATGTAACACAGTTTTGCTTAACAAATATTGGACAAATTCCTAATGTAAGTAGATTTGTAAGAACATTCATTGTAGTGTTCACTCATGATTTTAGACGGTACTACATATGTAATGTATTTGATGTGGGATGTACTTCTCTATATGTGCTGCCTTTATTGATTGATAAATAAAGCTTTTTGTAAGAGAATGTACAAAACTACCTATACCTTATTGTAACTGCTGTGATAGTTAAAGAAAAAGTGAGAATTCAATGACTATCTGAAAACCAGTAACACGAAATGGCCAAACCAAGGAAAACAAACCCATTTCTTGGAAATTAGTAAATGCTTGTGCTTTTTACCCTTTCCAATAAGTTCTTTTCATATACAAGGGATAGCTTTATAACAGAGGAATGTGCGAAACAATCCTAAATTGTTAATCACTGAGCATTGAGCAACATGCAATAAACAACCTCCCCCCAAGGAGCTTTTGGATCTATTCATTCTTCTGAAGGGTACCCTAGGGCACAAATGCAGAGCCAGCATTAAGTGTTTTACCATTGTTTCTATATGGTCTTTGTTTTGTCTCAGTAGGACATATAGGACATTTTGTGAAGTTTCTCATAGAAGTTATGTCATTTTAGTAGGATATTTCCATATTTCAGTGGTTTAAAAACTCTGATAGGAACCAATTTAAAAGTTTTCATTTTAATGATTTCCTTGCTGCAAGTCTTACTATACAGTATAGACTAGCCTGGAACTCACTATGTATTCTTGGCTGGTCTCAAACTCATACACTTAAGTGTCCCAGGTTTACAGATGTGAGCCAGAACACCTGGTTTGTTTCGTTTTTAAAAAAGGCATTATATCCCATATTTTCTGTTGTGCCAAAATTGAACTTTACATTCTCCCCTCCTTTGTAATCACTGTAATTATAATCATTATAATTAAAGTCAGTTTCAACCTTTTTACATTAAATTACATTTCAGTATGTCTCTGTGTTGTTATTAATGAAGTATGTGAAAAGGTACAGTTGATGTAAAAAGGTTTTCAAATATACAATAAAATTTAATTATGCTTGGACATCATTTTGACAAAATTAGCTTACTATACTCCCAAGAAATAATTACTTCCTTTAAAAAATAGTTAAAATTTTTGACTTTAAGTATAGTTTACATGTGTAGACAAAACAAAATTCTTTAATAATGATATATAACCTTACAAAAACATGCATAATTATCTTTGCATAGTGGATACTTATAAAACGTGTATTATTTAGAAACCAGAATGCAAAACAAAAAAATACCTTCAAAACAGAAAATATGCAGTTCTTTTGAGAATTGCTATATATCCCGGGACACATACCTTTCCCTCAAATCCACACTTAGTTTCTTATAGAGGGAATATGAATCATAGTGTCTTAAGAAAGATAATACATGGACTGAAGTTATATTTCATCTAACTGAACTATAGTATTGAAAAATACCAGAAGTTGAAGAATCATAAGTTAAAAAAAAAGTACATTAAAGTACCACACATCAAAGATGACCAAATAAGCAAACTGTAAAATATTGCCTATTTATCCCCTTTGAAAATTTGCCTGGCACAGACACCATTATTTTCAAATAATATTTCATTTTATATATTGGTATTATAGGAAAAGACCAAATTGCAGAATCTGAACTATGTTTTTTTGGTTTGGTTTCTTTTTTTATATATGAATGATTAATTTCATCTCTTCAGAAGTCAAAACATTTCAAATCAGGAAGGGGTTTTTTTTAACTTTCTGGAAGACCACTAGGCATCTATCAAGTATGTTTAAAGGATTTTATGCTTCCTCGTGATGTAATCAAAGTGTAAGGGCCTGATAACTGAATTAGACTTTTGGTCAAATATTTCACACCCTTGGTTTCAAAACATATCTGCCTTAACAGCATGAGTTCCCTATTTATAGTCTCAAATATTGGCTGGGCCAGTTCCTTCTCATTTATTTGTTCATTGTTTTTCATTACACATTCTGCCTTTATGGGGATCCTTGGCGTGAAGAACATTGTAAATCTGTGCAGCATCAGATTGCTTATTGAGCTCTGCTAAATTGCAATACATTATCGGGAGATTTTTCTTAAATCTTTTGTAAATATTGCTTTATTTATTTATTTATTTATTTATTTATTTATTTATTTTTTGGTTTTTCGAGACAGGGTTTCTCTGTGGTTTTGGAGCCTGTCCTGGAACTAGCTCTTGTAGACCAGGCTGGTCTCGAACTCACAGAGATCTGCCTGCCTCTGCCTCCCGAGTGCTGGGATTAAAGGCGTGCGCCACAACCGCACAGCTGCTTTATTTATTTATTTTTTAAGTTTTTTCCTCTCTCAAAAGAACAGTTTCGCAGAAATGGAGAGAAATTGATAAATTCTTATTTTATTTTTCTTATTATTTGGTGTGAAAAATTTCAATACTACATACATGACTTGCTTTCTCCATGTTTAGATAGTAACAGAGATGAGAGCAAAATATTTAGTTTACAAGTTTTCCTTTCAGTCCTCTCTCGAGATCTTGCTCTCTGATAGACACTTATTAATGAGAAACCTTCCTGATTTACACCAAAATATTGGCAATAGTTTCTTGTCTATCGCCTCATTTTTGTGTTATAAATAGACCCTTAAATTTCAGATATGAGACTGGAGAGATGGCAAAGACTTTAAGAACATGTACTGCTCTTGCAGAGTACTTGAGTTTCACAACTGTCTAAAACTAAAGTTCTAGAGGATCCAACATCCTCTTCTAACATCCATGTGTGCTGCATGTAAAAAAATCTATACACACAGAACATACATACAACACACACAGACAAATCACATGCATACGCACAGCACATAATTAAAACTGAGAAGGTTAAAATCCAAGAGTAATAGATTACATATTCAACAAAAATTAATCATTTATATGTGTAATAAATAACATTTATATACTGCTTTATTTTATATTATATATATTTATCAGTGAAGAAAACAGACACTAAATTGTAAAAGAGAGCAGGAATGTGGTGGCACATGCCTTTAATTCCAGCACTTGGGAGGCTGAGGCAGGTCGATTTTTGTGAGTTGAAAGCCACCCTGGTCTACAAAGTGAGTCAGGACTGCCAGGGTTACACAAAGTAACACTGTCTCTAAAATCAAAAGACAAACAAACAAATGAAAATGATCTAATAAAGAGTATGAATGAAGAGATTAATTATTATATTTTCAAATGGTAAATTTCAGAAGAAAATGACCTAGGGTACAAGATAAATGAGGTGATAATTGAGTTATTTTTCAAAATCAGAGTTGGGGTAAATCACACTGAAAAGTTTAAATGTTTTTTTTTTTTAACTGAAATAATTTCCACCTCCTCCCCCCCTTCCATTTCCCTCCCCCTCCCCCAATTCTTCTCCTCCTCCCCCCAGTCCTCTCCCCCTCTCCCCACTCTTTTCCCCCTCCCTCTCCAGTCTGAATACTTGAAGGTTTTGTGGGGTTGAACTGTGTGCATGCCACTGCCCTAAGTGCACACTCTAGGGACTGCATTCAGTAAACACTTCCTCGTCACAGCCCTTGTCAAAGGGGATGGTAAGCTTCTGTCTGTGAAAGATAACAAGTCTAACATGTAAGGGACGTTACAGGCGGTGTGAGTGATATCTGGCAAAGCTATAATGACGGCTGTTGAGTACCTGTGTGTTTGGTAAGTGCTGAGTTATGGACAGAAAAGATGAAAAGCACTGTGTGCCCTTCTTCTCACTTAATACCCAAAACATTCTGTTTCTAGATATAGAAACTATTAGTCTACACTACTTTCTCAATCATCTCCCCTTTCATAACTCTGAAAACTCTCATTACTAAGATGCCAGTCTAGTTTCTACCTTGCAATTACGTTACCAATATGAGCTCCGTCTGTCATCTGTGCTGGAGCAGTAACCCTGATCACAGGAATATAAAACTTTGCCCCAAAGAACAACTCACGTTATAACATGAACAATATAGTTCTAGTATGAAATTACTAACATGTCTACCTGGCCTAACATAATCTCAATTGCCTTATTCCTTTGGTTGATTTTCTTTTGGACAATGTGGGCATGTTGAGAACACATGACTGTTTCTAAATCTACCTCCTATTTTCCTGCATTTCATATCTAAGGTTAAAACTATGTTTTTTCACTGTGAACTTTCATGTTTCATTTCCTGTGTTAAAATAGATAAAAATAACACTTCTCATGTTCCTGGACTAAGCCAAGAAGTACCACAATTTTGAGTGTCCCTCAGAAACAGCAAAGCACATACTTTTTATTTTCAAAAATCTAAGCGTCCTTACACAAAAAACTTAAGAAGCAGTCTGAAGATTAGAGTCTGTGTTGTGTGGGTCTGGGGCATATCACCTAATTTCTTTGATGGGGCCTCAGATTCCTTATCTGGTACAAAGGACATGGTAACAATAGTCTTAAATCCTCCTGGCATGATAGAATCACCAATCAAAAAAAAAAAAAAAGGATTAAGAAAAAGGGAAAGAACCATAAGTGAAGAGTCTGGGCAGAGCTTAGTGTAGAAACAGGCAGCAAATGACACTAGAGAAAATGAGAAACAAACAGAGGTGATTAAACAGAACTACTGTGCAATATGGCCACATATCTCTAGATAGCACTGAAAATGTGTATATACAGCAGAGGGATTTTTTTAATTACATTCCAAGATTGTTAACTTGAAACTGCAGCACAGCAGATTTTATTACTATGTGTACAAATGTTATAGGTCATATATTTGTACTTTGTTATTCAGGTTGGGAGAAAATATAGACTAAAAGTTTGAAACATGATGTTAATTTTATGAAATCTAAGAAAAGATCAATTATTCCTTGTGGAGAAAAATCTACTACTCAAATTGAGAGGCGCTATAACTGTGAAAAGAATCTACAAGTGAAAAATAAGCACGGGGAATTTTATTGAATAAATATGAATGTTATTATATTGATTTAATTAAAATACATCAAATGTATTAAAATAAGAAATTGAACTTTCCCTTTATTAAGATAACCACCATGAAATGCTCCTCTGTAAGTGACTTTTTCTGGACTTTGGCTTCTGTTGCATAAGTACTGATGATAAAATTTTTGTTGCTCTCAGAGAAATAGAGATTCATTGAAGAATTTCCAGTGCTAGACCAATAAGAGTGATTGCTATGTTACTTCTTAAAGAAATTATGTCAGACAAGAATTGTTGGGTTTTACTTATGTGTGCGTGTATGTGCATGTGTGTGCACATGTGTGTGTGCATGTGTGTGTGTGTGCATGCACAAATTTGTGCCTTAGACCTTGGGTTCCTAATTGAGGCCCTTACGCCTGTGTCGTAAGAGTACTCACCCACTCTGCCTTTGGGCTAGCCTCAAGTTTTCATTCGTAAATAATTTCTGTGTAGCTATCATTTATACATTTTGTATAAATGGATATATGTAATTCATGTTGCATGTATGACACAGGTTTATTGCGGCATAACTGCCTCCTTTATCTACTTAGACAGGTATTATTCATTTTCTTTGAAATTTCCTTCATTTAATCTCTATATTCACTGAAGTAGGAGGAGGACAGACTGGATGACACATACAAATTATAACATTGTAATTCACCTGTGAGTTGTGTAATACTCAAAACATATTACCACCATCTCTAGAAACAAAACTCAAAGATCTACACTGATTCCCAAAGAACTACATCAAACATATATCCAAACCTCCCTTAAAAGCCATGTGTCAGCCGGGCAGTGGTGGCGCATGCCTTTAATCCCAGCACTAGGGAGGCAGAGGCAGGCAGATCTCTGTGAGTTCGAGGCCAGCCTGGTCTAGAAGAGCTAGCTCCAGGACAAGAACCAAAAGCTACGGAGAAACCCTGTCTCGAAAATCAAAAAAAAAAAAAAAAAAAAGCCATGTGTCATCAAATATGAATCTGGACATGTTACATAGCTATTCCACACCCCACAATCGCAATGGAATCAATAGATAAAATAATCAAAATGACCTAAGACTGGAAAGTTGGGAGGTCAAAGGCTAAAGTATGTTATTTGTACATGTAAAACACTTTTCAGTTCTAAGTACTATAGGCTTATATAAGTAATTCAATATCAACATGTAAAATTAACCCCAAATAAATCACTTACTACTCAGTGATTGTAGGACATTCATTCTTACAAAATTTTAAATTAAAAACAAACCCCTCTGAATACGTTATAAATAATTCAAATATCTTTATCATTGAAATTTTGAAAAGTGTATCTAAAGTTAAAGTTTTATATAGCTCTAGAGAAAAAATATGAAAACAAACCTTTCAAATACTATATTTTGGTTTAATGCAGAAAGCTCCTATTAATGTTAATGGGAGTTAAACACATAAATCCATTGTGCATCAATAGAAGAACGGAAGCTGTAATCTATAAAATGAAGGAATTAAATCATTATGAGTAATTCTTTGGCACATAACCTCCTCTAAGTTCTATCAAGTACATAGTGTGACTTTTTGAAATGGCACTTAGAAAGGTTTTACACCCTAATTGAACAGCCATTCACTGGAAGTATTTTTCACTTAGATTTCTCCTAATATCTGAAAAGTGGAGTTTTTAAAATAGGATCATGGATGGTAAAAGCAGTAATTTCTCATCAGGGAATATTTAAAAAGTGGAAGCTGTTAGACAACTGGAAGACAAAAAATAGATTAATCGTTCAAAGACATATCAATTTGGTGTTATAAATCATTCAGTTTTCAGGAAGGCATTCTCCAACTGTTGCATTAGGGTTTCACACTTAATATCATTGTCTTTAAAATTAGTATTTTAATTTTATAATAAATAAAACTATTTGAACAATAAAATAAAATGTTAATTTTATCAAATATGGGTAATAATTAACTTCTTTTGAATTGTGACATATTTTAAAGATGACATTATATTATTCTTATAATAGCAAAGTTATACTTACAGACATTTATGTAATTTTGGTATCATAAAGAAGAAATGTAACTCTGTATGCTCAGACTATGGTGATTATAAAACATATAAGCAGAAAAAGCTTTCACAGAAGGGTGATGTTTCCTAATTAAATATGTCATTGCCAAGAGAAAGGACTGCAAACTAACAGCATTTCCAGTGATATATGCACAATACCTAAAAGAGAGAAGTGTGAATTCTGTGGCTTTCATTTTTTTTGCTAATTTTGAAATGATCTTTACTCAAAAAGCATTCACATTTTATTTGTTTTGACATTAATTGCTTGCTCTCCCTTTTTAAATATGTATTGTCAAGCTAGAGGGATTTCTCTGTCAACCAATTTTTTCTACATGAAAGGACCTGAGTGTGATCAGCAGAGCCCAGAAGAAGAGCTATGAGCACTGGTTATGCTAATAATCACAGTGTTGGAAAAGTTTAGGCAGGAGATTCCCAAGGATTTACTGTTCAGCCCATCATCCCCAGTTCTAAGTGAGAGGTACTAAAGAGAAACCAAAGAGGCTCGGTTCCGAGGAATGCTCTCCAAGGCTGTCCTCTCCTCCATAAGCATTGCTGCATACACCAGAATGCAACTGAAACATTACCGCAGATATAACTGACACTGTCAAAATGTAGTGACAAACACATCATAACCTGCCTGACCACCGTACTTCAAAATCAGAGTGAGGTGCTTTTCCTGTACATTTAAGATAAAAGTTATAAAAATGATTAAATGATCACAACATTATCATAAATTAGTTGTATCACCATTCTGCACAGGCATCTGATATAATCCTTAACCTGATCTATTTTAAGAATATTTTTATAATGCTGTGGTTTCAAAGTTTATTCAAAACTATATATGAATTAAATTTTACTTCCTTTCTAAGCCAACCTTGTGAATCTTTAAGAACTAAGAATCTTTATTCTCAACTACAGAAATTACACAAAATCTTTCTTTTGTGACATTTATTTATAAATTTCTGTGTCTATGCATGTGTTGGTGTCTGTGGATGTCACTGTTTTTGTGTGTATGTGTGTGTTTGTGCCTGTGTTTAAATGCATGTCTGTGTGTTGGTGTCTGTGTATTTATCTGTGAATGTCACTGTTTTTATGTGTATGTGTGTGTTGGTGTCTGTGTATGTGTGTGTGGAAGGTGTGGTCAGAGCATCATTCACAGAACTTAGTTCTCTCCATCAATAATGAGGATACTATGTATCAAACTCTGGTCATCAAGTTTAGTGAAGAGTGATGGTGCTTTTATCTGCTGTTATACCATTTAACTAGACCAACTCTTTTCCTTTTATTCAACTTTGTTTTATTTATGGTCGAAATGGAAGAATGATCATTGTGTAGAAGTTTGGTTTTATTGAGAACTGATATTCTTTTTATTATCATTATTATTATTATTAAAAATTTCTGCCTCCTCCCCGCCTCCCATTTCCTTCCCTCTACCTCTCCAGTCCAAAGAACAGTTAGGGTTCCCTGCCCTGAGGGAAGTCCAAGGTCCTCCCCCCCTCCATCCAGGTCTAGGAGGGTGAGCATCCAAACAGGCTAGGCTCCCACTAAGCCAGTACATGCAGTAGGATCAAAACCCCATGCCATTTTCCTTGGCTTCTCAGCCAAATGAGAAGCAGAAGGAGGGAGAACATGAGCAAGGAAGTCAGGACCGCAAGGGGTGCACCCAGCCACTGAGACGGTGTGGCTGATCTAATGGTAGCTCATCAAGGCCAGCTGGATTCAGACTGAAAAATCATGGGATAAAACCGGACTCTCTGAACATGGAAAACTGATATTCTTAAATCGAACCTCACATCTTTTCTTCAGAACAAAGTATATAAAATATTATTTATTTTATTTTCCTTAAAAATAGATTATTTCATAATGTATCCCAATCACAATTTACCCTCCATGTATTTCTCCCATCCCCATCCAACCTCCTCCCTTCCCCACAGTCACTGCCTCTCTGTTTCTTCTTTAGAAAAGAGCAGGCCTCCCCTTAACAACAACCAAACAAGACAAAACAAGATACAATAAGACAAGGTAAAAGCCCTCATGTCTAGGCTAGCCAAGGCAATCCAATAGGAGAAAAGAATGAAAATACACCCATTCCCACTGTTAGAAACCAACGAAAACACCAATGCATCAGCCAAAACATAAACACAGAAGACCTTGTTGAATCCCATGAAGGTCCTTGACTGCCATTTCAGTCTCTGGCAACTGATAATGAGTCAAGCTTGGTTGATTTGTTGGACCGTATTCTCCTGGGTACTCCATCCCCACAAAAATGAAAATAATTTTGTTATGTAATGCTTTAAGCAAACGTCTCCAGAAACCTGAGAAACAGGATAGACTAACTCCATGAAATCTGTTCTCTCTGATGCATATCTTGGAAGCCTTTAAAGGCAAATAAAGTAGAATTTCATTATGAATTTCTCTTGTTTGTTCACAGCTCAAATAAAGCATTTTGGCATATGCAGAAAATAAGTGATTTTTGTTCACACATTCACCAGATTTTGAGTTTAAAGAGTAATGGTTAAATGATAAAATAAAAAGAAAATATTAATAGTTAAAATCAGTAGGCTGTATAATAAAAATATATTTATATATAATTTATGTAATTAAATGTTAGTATTTGTCAAGTAACCAACATTTATATATAATAGAATACCCTAGAAGAAATTTCCTATTATAAAACATAAAATGTCATGTGATTATATTAGAATCTAATAAGTTGAAATCATTAATATTGGCCTAAAATAGCTGACAAAACCAAAGTTATGATACCACATATCCCAGAACAATACAATAGCAATACTCTTTCTGGTTTACCATGACAAACTAACTTACTGCCAGTAAAATAAAGTAACTTTCATAATAGCTATGCAAGGTATGATCATTCAGAAAAATGGCATATGTGGCTTTTTTATTTACATATATAGTTGCTCACAGGCTACACAATATTAATTTGTCAGAAGTATTACATATATTTATATGAGTGTATTTATATGGTATATGTATTATTTCTGTTATATCACTTACTTGTAGACAGAAAATCCAAGGTAGGGGACTGAGGAGATGACTGAATTGGTAAAGCCCTTTTCATCAAGCATAAGGACAGAAGTTCAGATCCTCAGAAACAAATTAAAAACTGTATTTGTATATAGTGAGTAAGATATAACCCCAGTGTGTAAAGGTCTGGACAAGAAGTATCTAGGTGATGCCTGCCAGCCATACTAGCAGACATGCTAGCTTTGGGTTGAACAGGAGACCATGCATCAATAGGTAAGATAGACTTTGAGGAAGATCCTGAATATTAATTAAATTTAGGTCTCCACATATATACACAGGGGCATGTGTATTATGTAGATCTGCACACATTGGACATTGTATATAGTAATGCCCAACAGAAATGTATACATATACAATATTTAAAAAAGAAAAATACCGAGAAAATTATAAAAGGTAAGAACAGTTGAAATCTCTGTTTTTCTTGCCATCAGTTACTAGATAAATGTTCTATTACAACAATTAAGGTAGTCATCAATCTGATTAATAAGGGGGAAGGGCAGTTGAGATCCCCTCTCCACTATTGTTTAGATTCTTAGCTGTGGTCCTAGAAACCAGTTGTAGAGAGCAATGAGCAAAGGGGCCAAGATCCTAATAGAGACACCCACAGAAACAGTTGACCCAAGTAAGTGGGAACTCACTGATTTGGGATTTATATCTAGGGAACTTGCATAAGACTAAACTAGACTTTGTGAATGCAGGTGACAGTTCTGGGACTTGGACAGTTTGTGAGGCCTCTATCAGTAGAATCAGTATTTATCCCTAGTGTATGAAATAGCTCATTGGAGACTATTCCTGATGGATGGATACCTTGCTCAGCCTAGATACAGAGGGAAAGGCTTTGATTCTGCCTCAAGTGATGTGGCAGACATTGTGGTCTCCATGAGAGGCCTCACTCTTTTTGAGGAGTGGACGGTGTGTGGGTTGGGTATAAGGTGGGGGGAGCAGGAGGACTGGAGGGAGGGGGAACTGGGATTGGTGTATTAAATAAGACTGTTTTAAAAACAACAAAAAGTAATAAAAAAGAACAGCTGGAAAAACTATATTTTTAATTCATAGGCAATTTTCCAGCTTTTTTTCCTAAAAAATTATCAATAGAGAAAATAGTTGATGTTAGTGAGAAAGCTCAAAACAGCTAACAGAAAACCTGCCATGTTTAGTTTCTGATGAATACAGCGAACTGACTCCTGTGTGCAAAACCAACATTTAAAATTATTCTTTTGCAGTGTTTGATATATATATATATATATATATATATATATATATATATATATATCACCATTATTTGGGGGCATAGATAACATTTAAATGGAAAATAAAGAACATGCAATGTCCTAAAATTGTAGCCATGTTGCAAGAGAATAATACAACCCCATAAGTATAGCCAGGGGAAGGATATTAAAACTTAAAGAGTGAACTTTACGTCTACAGTATCAACCTTTCCCCCCCCCCCCATTATTCTGCCCCACAGGGAATATCCAAGTTTTGCCCACAGTAATTTAGAGGCACTGTTTCTGAAATAGAAGAGAAAGGCATCAACGGCCATAATTGAACCATTCACTCAGCTCTCCTTTGAGAGTAGATTTGATTGGCATAATACAAAAATAGAATACACATTTAGAAAGAGACTTAAAGCTGCACTTCGGATGAGGCCTAAATGGTTCACGAGATTGATGAGACAAAGTCTCTACTACTGCAAATCACTGACTTGACTCCAGCTTACATTAAAGTGACTAATTCATTACCATAGAAAAATCTTTCAAAAAAATGGTCTGCTAGAGACCAGGTCTCTGAGGAAAACAACCTTTTAACTAATGTATATGTATGCTTGTGTGTGTGTGTGTGTGTGTGTACCAAAATCTTCCTTATTGAAACATTTACCCTATCTACCTTGTATTATTGCTATTCACAACATATTTAAGATAATTCTATTAATTAAGGTATTTTGTTCTGAGGCCTTGGACAAATGGTTGAATGTCTATGACAGTAGGAATTTCAGGAGAAACTGAATTTGAATAAAATTATTCTGTACCTGCAAAACTAGAATTGAGCATCACTCTGCCACTGGCATTGGGTTTCATTTCTTTGATACTCTAGATCCAACTTTTCCTTTGCAAGATTAAATCTTCATCTACAGATCTTATTGCACAGTTTAAGCCCTAAAAATAAAATAGATGGTCTACATACAAATTCCAGGTTTGGGTGTCAATATCACAGCCTTTCTGTGGTGCTCCCTTTTGGTTTTGGTTTTTGTTTGGTTGGTTTTCTTTTGTCTTTTTTCAACTTTAGTGGTATGAATGTCCTTACCCTTCTTAGTGGAGACAGAAGATGTCTGCAAGATGTGACACAGAACCAGGGAAATGAGTCTGAGAGCAATCATACTTTTGCTCACGGAGTGAAACTGTGCAAATGGTAATCCATTAGGTGCCTCCATTGTTAAGTTGAAAGGAAAATATTATAGTTGAAGTCATGCTCAGTAACTTGCTAGGAAAATTATTATTACATAAAACCAAAAATATTGATTAAGAAACCATGGAAAGTGCTTTATTTCTCTGGACTTCAATGACTGTTTTATGCTTGTTTTTAAGCTGAGATGAGCCAATGTTCTAATTCACATGCCTACACCTAAGAAAGAAGGAAGGAAGAAAGAAATTACAATTTAAAAAGAATTAGTGAGATGGTGCAGTAAATAATACAGTGAGTGTCATTCAGTTATGTAGCCCAAGATAGCCCCCACAGGTTTTATTTAGTTTCTGTCTCATTAAATATTACAGTAATTAAACATATTAAGAAAGAAAATTTGAAAATATTTTATTCAACTTCAAAATCAAAGGCAGTCCAAATTAATTGTGTGCAGTGTTTGCCTCGAAATGTTTCCCACATGGAGATCAATTAATTGGTACAAATACCTGAAGGAGATGAAAAGTGAGAATGAAAATTCATTTATCAGCATGCTGAAGAAAAACAATCAAAGAACCTGCTTCTGTGACTGGCCACTCAACTATGCCACTGTAGAAGTAACAGTAACTACCTTAAGCAGCCTACAGTCAGCTGTCATACATAACTCCCTCGATTTGCATGCATGTTAAAGTAAGCTAGGGTTGTGATTACATCCGGTAAATACACAAGCAAAACATAAAACTTCCTATCAAAATTATAAATATTCTGCCAGTGGAGCAGCAGGTGGAACTTGAGTTTCAGGAGTTTGGCCCACCAGTATACAAAACACTGATGGTTGAATCTAGGATAGGCAAGGCTCTGAGAACTTTGGCTCCAGAATATCTTTTATATCTTTTGCTACTGTTATGTCTTTACATGTTTGCCTGCTGTGTGTGTGTGGCCTGGTGTTAATGGGTGTGGGGCGATCCCTACTGTATTTAATATAGTGTGACTATCTCATGGGAAATAACCCATACTACTGGGAATTTTCCTTGTGTATTATTATGAAGATGATTTCCTCTTAAATTGTACTGCTTAATTGAAGTAATGATTGTATACAGTAATAGTGTTCATTTAAATAGAATTTTGATGATTAAGGGTTTTTAAAAAATGTAGTAAGGGATTATGATAGAGGTTAGTTTAGTGGGAAAATTAATATAAGTAAAGGTAAGATATCGTGTTGCCCATGCCCCTGATAAAGCAAGGGCTACGGAGGGTGGAAAATAGGAACAAGAAAGGGTCATGCAGCTAGGACTTACGAGTTTTACTTGAGGAGTTGTATTATAGACTGTGGTTTTAGGCTAATGATTCAAAAGAGCAACCGAGTCCCTGGAGTTAGTTCATGTTCTTTTTGATGTTTGGAAATGTGTTCATGGGTTTCTATATGCATTATCACTAAAACAATATTTTAAACAATTGCTTTCATGTAAATAGAAAACAAAAAATAGGATGGTTAATTAGGATAATTAGACATGACTCTACATATAAAAATTCAACCTTCTAACTTGTATTTTGGGCAATTGTAAAAACTACTACCTTTGTAAAGTGTAATGACTAAAAGTTTCCTGATCTGTGAGACACCTAAAAGTAGCTGTTTAGCTGTATATGAGTTCTTGGGGAATGTTTGTTTTTCAGGTATAATATGTAAAATATTTAATCATGTAAGGGAGATGGGAAATGTCTTGCTTTTTTACTTGTATTCATTTGCTTAAAAATTAGAATATAACCATATTTTAATTTTTATATTGCCTGAAAGATTTTACTGGGGTGTTCAAACCGTAAGGGAAAAAAATTAAGAAGTTAGAAGGAAGCCATCAGGAAAGAAGAAGGAAATATCAGAGTAGAACAGAACAGAAAAGGGATAGAATAGAATGAGGACAAAAAAAAAATAGTAAAAATAAGAAGAAGCTTTTACCCTGGAGAAAAGAAGTCTGTATGTTTTTCTTACCAACTGTGCCTCTTGTTCGCAGTCTCTCTGACCTGCAGAAGGCTGGACCCTCTGCAACATACCATTAAGAAACTCATGCATATTATAATTAATAGCCCTAAAAAAAAAATCTCCTCTCAAGAGTCTATGGGAGGGGTCAGGGAGGGAGAATCACGATCATGATGGGGAAACCCACACACAGCTGACCTGAACTAGTGGGAACTCATGGAATCTGGGGAGCCTGCATTGCACCAAACTAGGCCTTCTGCATGTCGGAGACAGTGGTGTAGCTTGGTCTATCTGAGATATCCATAGAAGTGGGACCAGGTTCCATTCCTGGTGTATGAACTGGCTATTTGGAGCCCATTCTCTGTGGCGGGATGCCTTGCTCAGGATGCATGCAGGGGGGAGATGCTTGGACTTGCCTCAACTTGATGTGCCAGGATTTGGTGACTCTCTATGGGAGATTTCACCCTTTCTGAGGAGTGGATGGGGTGAGAGGAGGTGGGGGAGCGGGAAGTGGGGGAGGGGGAACTATGGTTGGTATGAAAAATGAATTAAAAAATTAAAATAAAAAATAGCCTCTCAAAAGTATATAGCTCAGATGGATTTCACCTAGATAATCTCAGACGTACAGAGACAGCTAAATACTGCTCCTCAACTTACATTACATAAAGATCAGTCGCCTTTGTGGTTAGTGCCCTCAACGTGTCAACTTAACAAAAATCTAGCATCATATAGTGGACAAGCCTCTGAGCGTGCCTATAGAAGATTGTGTAATTTGTGTTCATACAGGTGGAAACACCTGTCCATTGTGGGTGGTTCAGTTACACTACTGCAATCATCTTCAACTGTGTAAGTGAAGAGAGAGAACTGAGCACCAACACACTACTGTTCATTGCTGTGTAAGTCTCTCTCTCTCTCTGTCTCTCTCTCTCTCTCTCTCTCTCTCTCTCTCTCTCTCGTGTCTGTCTGTCTGTCTGTCTCTCTCTCCCTTTCTTTCTACTCTCCCTTCTCCCTTACTTCCTCCTCCCCTGCTTCCACTTTAGATGGCAAATCTATTTCTTTACAGAAATGTTTAAATTGAGTGAATTTCTAAATGAAAACATACTAGGTCACTTCCTGCACTTCGCTGTCAGTCTTCTAACCTTGTCCATGCCTCACTCCACTCCCTCTCAAATTGATGCCCTCTTGATTATTATTGTTGTTACATGCATATGCATAAATAATAAATACAATCTTTTGAGTCCATTTGTATTGTGGCTTGTTACTATGCGATTTCAGGGCTGTCTGGCCAGTTTGTGTTGGAGAACCAATTAGGGGATTCATTCCTGGGAGAAGCACATTCTCTCTATGTGTTCAGTCAATAATTACATGTCGTATTTTGTCAAAGCTGGGACCCTGTGAGATTGCCCACTTCTGCATTAGCATGCTATTGATATTTTCATTCATCAAGTCTTGGTTAGGTAGCCATTGTGTTGTAACATGTGTATATTTTCTTGTCATTTCTAGGAGATGGAATCTCTGTGTTATTCCTTAGTGAGTTGTAATATAACCCCAACCTCCTGGTGCTGAGACTTCTCTGGAACTTTTAATCAAAATAACATCTTTTCCTAAGTTGCTTTTCTGAGAGCATTTTATTATAACAGGATAAGAAACTAAGGTAATGATGCTTTCTTAATGACAGTGAAACTTTTATTAAGCTCTTAATATCATGAAAACTCAGACAATAGCAGTTTCTAATTCAAGGAAACTAATTCAATTATAGAATAAATTTTAAAAAGTATTATATTTAAATTATGTGCATTTGTGTTGATGGATAATTGCACATAAGTATAAGTGCCCAGGAAGCCAGAAGAAAGTCAATAGAGGTCTTCCAACTGGAGTTATAGGTGGTTATGAGCTAGCAATCTTAGTGCTTACAAATGAACTCTTATCCTTGGAAAAAGAAATGAGTGCTTTTAATCTCTGGGCCAACATTCAAATCCCAGGGGATGAAATTTAAAAATAAGGTATTGTTTTAATTTAAAAGTTGAGTATTTCAAGCCAAATAATTAAACCTACATATATCACCACAAATCAAATAATTAATGCATAATCTTACTATGTTGGTCTTGCTGATAAAGAACATTGTGGACTAAGATTAGTTTGTTCCATAATAATGAATATTCTTGTGGAATCAGAAAAAAAAGAAATCAGAAAAAGATTCATAAAAATGAACAGCTAATAAGGCATGGGGATGTTGGGGATGTATGTCAGTAATCCCAAGCACTGGGGATGCAGAGAGAGGAGGATTGTAAATTAAAGGTTAGCCTGAGTTTATTAGCGAGCATCTATTTCAAGAGAAATAAAACAATCCATAAAACAACCCAAAGGATTAATTGTTAATTACACAAAATTGTCTTTATGGTTAAGAATAAAACTGGAGTATGGATATTTACAGCATACTTTCCAAGATGATTGACCTTAATAATATACCATAGTTTTAAAATAAACAAACTAGTATTTGCAATTCAACGTAACTTGATTGAGATGAAAATTTAGGTTATTATATTGAACTTTATGTGAGATTCATCTGAAAGGTCTGATCATCACAAAATTTGGCAGAATAATCTACTGACCAGAAAAATGTAAATTATAGTCTTTTTTATTGAAGAATAGTAGTACAAATGTGGGCTCATGTTTTGGTAGTAAGAAGTTCTCAGTCACTTTAAGTATTTAAATAATTGAGTGTACAGAATCTTATGATACCTATTAAGCTTCATTACATTTCAAAAACTACTGAATATAATAAAAATGGAGTAAAATGATGTATTAATTTGTTTTCATTAAGCTTTTTATATTTATCACTCTTTAAGAAATGACTTATCAATGTATTGTTTGCTTGCCCAACTGTGTTAATGGAGCAGATGGGCAGAAGCTATTAAGTAAAAATTAGATGTCGTTGTGACAGTGAGGTGTGCCATAATTTGAATTTAGTAAAATGACCCTCTTATGTTGAAACTCATTGTGATTATTACAAATCTTTGAAGTTGTAATTCTCATAGCATACCAGAATTTTTTGGTCTATACTGTCATGGTTTCCAGTACAGGTGTCCTTATTTTTTGAGTTAAATATTTTTTAGTTAGTCTTCTTTCAAGGAAACAATTAATTAACATCACAGAGTAAAAAATTCTTTTAATATAAACATATAACAAAATTTGTGAATTGGGACACATAGAGATTTGAATTTCTGGGGTACATATGTGATACCACAAAAGAAAAAGGGAGGAAAAGCAGCATAGTCACTGGGGAAATAAAGTGATGTTAGGTGGGAAAGCACTGAGAAGATCAAACATGTGATTTCACTAAGATGACAGACAAGTCACAAGAGCATTCCGTTGAATGGCTGGGTATTTGACTTTGTGTACACTACATTCTGAATGTGGTGAGGGGACACTATATAGTGTATGTGACTGAAACCATGGATGCAGCTGCTATGAAGTCAAAACACCATTCAATGCTTTGCACACAGAGTCAGTCCATTCTATGATCAAACTTATTCTTTTACAGAAATCTCTTTAAATATCGATTCCACTGTTCCTAATGAGTCATCCATTAGGATTGCTCCACCTACCATTTCTAATAAATGGACATATCTGTAAACACTTGAATATGAGCCATCATCAAGAGAAAGTGAACATACTTCATATATTTAAATCATTATATACATATAAATATATATAATATGTATATACCTATATAGATGGCATGTTAATACACAGTCTAATTTATAATAAATACATTTTATAATCCTATGTGGTACTTTTATCACCAGTGTCTGGGGAACCCATTAATGAATTTTTTTACTCCAAACATCCTGTAAATAAGATTAAACCATTTCTTCAGAGCTTATTTCCAAGACTTGTCTTACCAAAGGAGTGTGTTGATTAAACTTTCTCAAATGTGTGCTTTCTAAGTTGATGTGTATATGTTTGCAAGATGTGTGTGTATATATCTGTTATGGGGTATTTGGCTACTATGCTCATGCTTGAGTAGCCTAAAGCATTCAATGTCTGGTTCTATCATATATTATTCCCTTGTAATGGGATAGGCTGGCAGTGAGAAAGGCCCAATAATCATTCTGTTTTTTACTACTGACCCAATTACACAGACTGAAAAAACATGAGGACATTTGGGATCTGAACTTAGGTCCTGATGCTTGCAAAGCAAGTCTTACTACCCACTGAATGACATCCCCAGTATAAACTTTCCCATTTTTTAATTGCACACAGTGAGGGAGGTCCTTCAGTATATGTGTTGCTTTTATTGGTGAATAGAGAAGCTGTTTTGTCCAGTGGGTTAGCAGAATAGAGGTATATGGGGAAAACTAAACTGAATGCTGGGAGAAAGAAGGCAGAGTCAGTGAAACACTGTGGAGCCACAAGAGGAGAAAGACGTGAGCTGCCATCTGGAATCTTGCTAGTAGGCCACAAGCCTTGTGATAAAATGTAAAATAATAAATATGAGTTAATTTAATATGTAAAAGCTTGCTAGGAATACACTAGAGTCATTGACCAAGCAGTGTTTTTAATAATATAGTTTCTCGACCAAATAATGAATAAGGAAAATGTCATTTATTCGCACAATGGAGTACTACATAGCAGAAAAATAATGACATCTTGAAATTTGCAGGCAAATGGATGGAGCTAGAAAACATTATATTGAGCGAGGTAACCCAGACGCAGAAAGACAATTATCATATGTACTCACTCATAAGTGGTTTTTAGACATAAAGTAGAGAAAACCAGCATACAAATCACAATTCTAGAGACCCTAGACAACAATGAGGACCCTAAGAGAGACATACATGGATCTAATCTACAAGGGAAGTAGAAAAAGACAAGATCTCCTGAGTAAATAGGGAGCATTGGGAGGGTTAAAGGGGAGGGGAGAGAGAGGGAGGGAGGTAGAGAAAAATGTAGAGCTCAATAAAAACCAATAAAAAAGAAATTATTGTTGAAGATAAACTTTAGCATATTATCCGGCCATAGTTCTGTATAGTACACACCAACGAAGTTGACTGCCGTCCAAATAATTCCTTTACCTAAAGGGCTAGAATTATACACATCTATGGTTTATATTGACTTCTTCATGGACAAAGGTTACAAGAAAATTAAAAATATCCTACTTTAATATCAGTTTTTGAAAGATTTCAACATCAGTTGTGAAGCATTCAACATTCTATGTAAATTAAAACTTGAAATCTATGTTGAGGTCTTTTTTCAGTAAACAAAGAAAGCAAATGCTAATTAGGAGCTTGATATGGTTTATAATCACAATAATGAACCAAAGAAGTTCAGAGCAGGAAGGTACATTTAAGATATTTATTCAGTCTATTTAATGAATAAATGAGAATTCTCCTAACCAGAAAGAACAATGATTTCAAAGATTAAGAAATTAATAATGGTCAAACATTGATCACCACACGAACTAATTACAGTAGCTATAAATTGAAAACAACAAACCATCCTACCACGTTTTGAAGAGAAACAATTTAACTCCACACTGATTATTTTAGGAACTCTAATAGGAAGACAGCATGATTCCACTCACTAGACTTATGCAAACCAGACTGAAAATACCTAAAGTCAATGCAACTAGCTCAAGCAAAATTAGAAGAGAAAGTCATTCCAAACAGTAGCCATCATTATCCTATTTGTTTCTATAGTAAAATAAAAGACTAGATTGATTTATCAGTCCATGAGGAAATTAAACAAATCATTACAAATTTATTTGCCTTTAAATAAGGAATTGAGTGATATAGTCTCGCATTGCAGCTCCATGTGTGTGTGCAGATGATGGACAAAATCATCTATCATCTACAAGTAGCCCTTCTGCAATGTCATGGGACATTATAATGTTATGTTGTGGAAAGATGAGTGTTCTTTAAACAAAACTGTCAGTTGCTAGCTTGGGGAGCCTGAAGTCCCACATTAAATAGGAAAGGTCCACACTGTTATATTCTTCGAAGACAATTTTAATTTAAAAAGGCAATTCACCTTTCTAAGAGAACAGCCATCATCCCTTACTCAATCATCCAGCAGAGAATGAAGTGGCCCTTTCAATGATCTGTACCCCGAGCAATGAGCAATCAAATATGCCATCACCATTAGTTTGAAATACTCCCTACAAATTATCATTTCTCTAAATTTTCTGAGACAGCAATCTGTTCTTCCAGACTAACTGCACTTCCGCCTTATAAATAAACTAAGAATGAAAGGGAACAGATTAAGAAAAATGGTGACTAGACTTTCAACCTATGAAAATATATAGCTCTATCTGGCAACTACAAATCATAGTTCAGGGCAAGATATCAAAAAACCTGTTTTATTCTTTTGTATACACAAGATTCCATTTTTCTTCACCAAGCATAAATCAAAAAATCCTATCTTGAAAATAATAGATGGCCACAAGGGAAAAGCACATCATTTGATCAGTTTGGGGCAAAAATATAAGATGAGAAAGGAGGGCTAACTGTAAATCGTGTAATTCACTCCCTTTAAAATGTTCTCTCCCAACGTTATTGTTTGAAGAATATTTCTATTTCCTAGTTCGCATTGCTAAAAAACACCTTTTCAAGAATTAGTGACAACAGCGCTATTAGACCAACTGCATGTGACATTGGAAACAATGATTTATACTTGATATAAATGTGTTTCCTAGAGAAAGGGTGACAAAGGCAAGCAAGGCCCTGAGAATTCCTTGACATAAAGAAGTAACTGTACACAAAACAATTGCAGAGATTATGTGTATTACTCAAAGTAATCGGTTTTCCTTCAATATCTTGTCATTTCTCGGCACAGCACGAGATGAAGAAAGGAAGCAATGTCTTGAAGAACGAAGTGTGGAAACCTACTGCGGAGGGGACCTGAAAGGAACTAAATATATTTGTGGCAGAATTAATTCCAACACCCAGGAGGAAGCTGCTAATGCGTTAGAGTGAGCTGTCAAGTGAAACGGGAAATTTTTTTCCATGCATTTTCTAATGAGTTTTAATACACCCCCAGTATTTATTTTAAGACATTCTGCTTGTCAAGGTGGAACTCCAGTTCTCAATTTCAGATAATTGACTAGTTGGAAAAAAAATAGCTCTACTCCAATTCAAAATATTAATAAATAGTCCACTTCAAATACAATTCCCTTTATCTTGAAGGCACCCTATTAGTTTCTTTTTAAAGAGGACTAAAATAAAGGAGCCCAGTGCAAGGCAGCGGCAGTATTAAACCTTTTGTTGCCATTCTCATTCACGATTCACATTTAGATTGTCTCTTATTCTAGGATCCAAATAACGGATGTCTCAAAGTATACAGGCTTCACAGTGAGACTTATGTCAGTTCATAGGTCGCATGCCCATGGGCTTTAGCAATGCTATCAGCTCAGTGTTTGTAAAATCTCTGTCGCTGATGATATTACATAAGGTTTTTTAAAAGCTTATCTTAGGACAGTTAAAGATAAAATCCAGGAAAACATGTGTCCTGACTTTGGGCAAATTTAATTTAAATCAAACCATATAAAATAATCTAAGTTATTAGTGTTATTAGTTAAGGAGATTCAATGCGATTTCATTTCCATCAAAAGTTTAATGAGTGCTATCAAAATATATATTATTTTCCTTGACTCATTGCTATATTAGTTTACTGTAGAAGGTGAATAAATTTTTTAAAGTGTTTGCTACTTAACATATTGACCTTATAAGAAAATTCAAAAGCATAATTTGATAGTACAATGCTATATTCAATTGTAGTTTATAGCTGAAAATATAGTGAGAATTTAAATAAGCTCAATAAAGAATTTTCAAATATCCTTTTATTATTTAATTTTCACATATTTCTTTTCCAAGTACAAATGTTGAATTTCTCTACTGTGTATGTGCTAATGATGGTTCAATTGGAGTGTAAACAGTCCATTAATATCTAATCAACTTAGGGCAATTTAAAAATAATTATTATGCTTAAATAATACCTATGAATTCATGATAGCATTCATCTCGATATGACTCAATTTTAAATACTTGTACAATCAAAATCTAATTATTGCTATGTATGAAATATTTCTAAAATTCCATCTAGTAACTCTTGCTATTTCTCACATTAAAAAGTCTGCATGCTCAGAACTTGAGAGAATATAAAAGAATGAAACCTGGTATATTTTTTCCTTTTTTAAAATTGATTTTTATTGAGCTCTACATTTTTCTCTGCTCCCCTCTCTCCCTCTCCCCTTCACACTTCAACCTTCCCCCAAGGTCCTCATGCTCCCAATTTACTCAGGAGATCTTGTCTTTTTCTACTTTCTACTTCCCATGTAGATTAGATCTATGTAAGTCTCTCTTAGTGTTCTCATTGTTGTCTAAGTTCTCTGGGATTGTGGTTTGTAGGCCGGTTTTCTTTGCTTTATGTTTAAAAACCACCTATTAGTGAGTACATGTGATAATTGTCTTTCTGTGTCTGGGTTACAACACTCAAAACAGTGCTTTCTAGCTCCATCCATTTTTCTGCAAAATTCAAGACGTTATTTTTTTCCGCTGTGTAGTACTCCATTGTGTAAATGTACCACATTTTCCTGATCCATTCTTTGGTCAAGGGGCATTTAGGTTATTTCCAGGTTCTGGCTATGACAAAGAAAGCTTCTATCAACATAGTTGAACACATGTCCCTGTGGCACAATTGAGCATCCTTTGAAATATTTTCATTGGACTTTAGCTCTCATATTAACTAGAAACATTTCTAAAGTGGGGGTAGAAAGATTGCAAGAGCCAAGGGATCAGAAAGTTTGCTGTAAAATTGTGTCTTCTAGTAAACATCTCACCAATATAATTATATAAACATGACCCAGACATTGACAACAATAAAAGCATACCAATGTCTTTGCGGGCATGAATATGAGGCCTCAACCCTGCACAAAGAAGTAGAGGCAACTCAAATATACTTAGAATGAGATAAAAAGTCTCATTAGAATGCTGTTATATATCTAATACCAAATGGTCATCCGTGAAAAATGTACATGCAAGTAATGTTACCCAGGCTGGGTAGATAGTATTTAGGAATACTATATATATATGCACACATATATGTATAAACATATTTGCATGTAAAAAAACTTTAATAAAAATACAGGCGATGTATATGTAAGAGAGCAATGAGGAGTACATTGGAGGATTTGGAGGGAAGAAAGGGAAGAGGGGATGAAGAAATTATACTATAATCTTAAAAAGAAAAAGAGAAAAATAGAAGGAAAATCAAGTTTTTGGAGGACACACAAATGATGAGGTTTCTGCAATGAAAAGAAATTCCTTCATGATGCGTATTTATTTTCAACCTATTAGAATCTGGACAATCTACACAGGCTGAGGTCCTTCACTTCTTTCACTATAGAAGGCAGTAGTGAAAATAATTGCTAGAGGACAGCTGTACCCCACCCCCTTGGTATTTTTATCAAATGTAGCAGATTCTTGTACATGCTTATTTGTAAGCAAGCAAACATATTTTCTCCAATATTGGACACTGAAATAAGAACAATTATAGACAATGTAACACATGCTGATAACAGCATACGTGCAAATGACAAAATGCTATTCAATTTTAGAAATCTGTTTCTGTATTAAATTAGTAATTCTAGCCAAACTTTACATTGGTATAGTGCTTTAATATGGTCAGTAATTTTAATTTGCATAATACTGAATATGGTGCAAATGTGTGTTTAAATGTGAAGGCTGTATGTATTTCACTATGACAATCAAGTGCAAAACAGCCAAGTCTTTCAGGAAGTTATGACTTTCTTACTAATTATTATCCTCAAATGACTTTTTCTGCTGCTGTGTAATATTTTTTTCCATTGCAAATTTGGTATTTGGATTTTACCAAATATTTTCTCAGAGTTGACATGTTAATGAGTTTACTCATAATTAGTGTACTCATATAAGTTGTTGACAGTGTTTGAATTTTATCTGTTTATGAAATGAAATCTGTCAATATATTCTGTTCATTTATACCATTTCCCAATAAGGAATTTCAGAAATTGACAGTACCAGAGATTTTCAACCACAGTTGCAAATTAAAACTACATACATGTTTCTAAAACCTGATGTCTAAAAATTACCCGGAACCCATTTATTATGAAACTCTCCAAATATCTATCACCTTCTCATATTGGTTTTAAAATTTTTATGGGTGATAGTTAGAAGCTAATATTTAAAACCAAACACCTAAGCATTGTACTTAGTTGCTTTACTTAGAAACATAGAAATCTACAAATTATGGAAAAATCACATCGCTTGGATACTCAGCTTTTTCAACACATTGAATAATATGTTTTATGGTTATAAAGGCTATAAAGTACATTAGTCATGTTATGTTTGATATATATATATATACACACACACACATAAAATGATGCTATGAAGTGTAAACATTGAAGTCTAATGAACTCAAAGCAATGTTGATAACTAATTTTTTTGTGATTTTACAATTTAAGTTAACAAAATTGGAAGGTAATTAAATTAACCAATCATTAAGCATATCTCTCATATTCTCTTTTACAACAGGGCATACCACAAATGTTATCTCACTTAATTCTCACAACACTACTGTGTAGCCCTTAGGTGAAAACATACACTATTTCTTTGTGTCAAGCAAGTTCTCCTAAGTGGCAGCATTGAATATTATTACTAGTTATACCTGTATCTTAAAGTCACACCTTTAACTCTTTTATCTTTCTGTATCTGTGAAACACTATCATAATATGTAATTTAATATTCAATAAAAATAAAATATTCATCTTTAGTATTACTCTTAGCAATTATAAAAGAAAATAACAGATGTGGTGATTCAAGTAAATTGCCCCCCCCCCATACACTCACATATTTGAACACTTGATCCCCAGTTGGTGTTGCTGGCTGGGGAAATTGAGAGAGTGTGGCCATGCTTGAGGAAGTATAACTCTAAATGTAGACTTTGACAGCTTAATGACTCATTATATTTCTAGTTTGTTGTCTTTCTTGTGCTGTGGTTTCGGAAAGATGAGAGACCACAGTATCCTTCCCTATACCTGCTGCCTTCTGCCACGCTGTCTCTGTAAATATAATACTAATCGTCTGTAACCTTGGGCCCTATGAACTCTTTCTTCTCTATGTTGCCTTGGTTATGAAGTTATTAACAGCAACAGAAACAATAACATGCAGGAGATATAATCTAATTCAAACTATGCCCTTTATTTAAAGACAATAATCTAAGGTACCTTCTAATGTACTTAAAATTTGGTTCATTAGTTCAATGCCGGCAATATAGTAGAATATTGACTATGAGACTATGAAGTCTCAGTCCTCCAAACATGAAGAAGGACACTTAAAAGAAATTCCACACTAGCTCAGAAACTCTCATAATGTGTCCCTTTCTTTTTAATGAATCACTACTGCATTTGATTAACAGATTATCCTACATAAAAATATTATTTTGAAAAGGTGAAGGCTTCAGAAGCTATTCAGAGAAGAGAATGTTGGATACACACTCTGGAGCTATCACTTGGAGAATAACTAGTTTTCTAAAATTACCTTAGATGCTTAATTTTTAAGTTCAGATTGACAGGGTTATGTTTATATTCACAAAGAAGTAAAGGGCCCCCATCTTTTCTTTTACTATCAAAACTGACAAAATTGTTTAATTTTAAAGAAGTATACAATAAAACTACAGAGTGGTATTCTCACATTATCATGTATAAGTGTTGCAGAGAGCTCCTGATAATACACAATAACTACATGGGAAGAGGAAACAGTGCCCAGGTAATAGGCATTCAGAGAATGACAAGAGCAGCCAAAGAATAGGGGACTCTAGAAATCATATTGCTAAGCATAAATAAAGTATATCAGCCTTGTGTACATTAACATATGTCCCTTACATAGAAAAATAAACCTATGAATAGGATTCAAACACATATCTGCAGTGCAAGAAGTGATAGCATTCTGTCACAGTGGATGGACAGAGAATGCCATGAAGCAAATAATTCAGGACATACATCAGATTCTTAAAATCTGTTATAAAAGCTCAATAATGGACATACTGGCAAAATATGCATATAAAATATGTAAGAGAATCCTCAGTTGAATTTCAAATGAAAGCACTTAGTGCTTGCAAGCTTTTAATAAATCCTACTTGATGAAACCCACTTTCTAATAATGTGGAAGATGATGGGGAAAAAGTAAGGCATGCATGCAATTTGATTTTATTAACTTGATATGTCTGAAAACAGATTTCTCAGGACTTAGGAAAGAAAGTTTCCGAGGGCTTTATTGGAATAAAAAGCATGCCACATGAGTAGTTCCGTGTCCTTGATCCATGTGCGGTGATTAAGCCCTACAGCATATTGTCACATTAGTTTTTATAGTTCTGGAAACAGTCAATTGAACTCTCAGTCTTAAGAGCATACAGTCCTTTTTCATTAAGAGGAATCTCCATTCGCTCTACGAGCTTTCAAGTTCATTATTTCAAGTAGAAACGCAGTGAGAGAAAATGAACAGCATGATTGTCCTATCGAGTCATGGCGGAGGTAGAGTGAAAGGCTCCATCAAACTCAGTAGTTTAAAACACTTTCAATGCATAGGGACAAAATGAATATCCATTCAGAACTTGGTATTAAGTACATTAAACATTATTTTTACGGGCCCCTTCCACTGTTTGCTGAGGTATTTGTAATCATTGTTCACAGCTGTGAAGCCTCTCAGATACTTAATAAATATTCCTTTCTCACCATCTGAAGAGACTTGAGGCTATTTACTCAAGCACATGAAGCATCACAAATAACATGTTTTTGTGGTTTTAAGCAAGTGCCATTTCTCATCATGAGTTCTTACACATCCTTCCTCAGTCAAAATCCACATCTGTATATTTGGTTGCCAAATAATCATGGTAGTTCCTCTGGCTGGCTTTAACCAATAACCTTCCAGGATTTTGAAACATGATTTAGGAACAAAAGATCACATTTCTCTTTCTCACATACCACCAGCCAATTCTAATAACTTCGTAACTGGTTATACTAAGTCCAGGATTGCCACCCTTTTATTCCTTATTACATAATTCATAAGATTAACCTACTTAACGATAATACGCTGGCTCGCCTTCCCAATGCCCTTGCTTATCCCTTGCTGCTGGTGGGATTAAGTACAAAATGTCTAAGCTTTAAAACCATATCCTCCATCCTCCAGACATATCTTTAAAATTATTTCTCAGTTTATTGAAGTCACAATGTACTATAGGCCTTCTGTTTCCCTCTTCCATTTTCTGAAACTATTCCTAATAATTAGAAGGCTTCTTGTGTCTTTGCCCATTCAAATAATAGACAATGATCTTGCCAATTTTAAATGCCAGCTTTCCATTATCTACCCAAACCAATTTTCCTGATCTTCAGTTTGATAACTTCTTAAACCTGAAGGGAATAGTTCCCAATGTTTTCATAAAGCCAAAATTCATGTAGCCCTTGCTGTCCTCTTATTCCTATGTAAACAAAAATAATCCTGAATTTCTGGCCCTCCTAGCTCAATCTTCCAGTGCTAGGATTCTGCACTACCCACTCAGCCACTGTTTCTAATTAAAGAATGTTTACTCTATGTCTCTTACATACACATGGGTCTTGCTAATGCCTATGACAAATAAATGTAAAATGACCTTTTACTGTCAATAGTAAGCACGGTAACCAGACAAAGCATTTTGAAATTACTTAGCTTTTTAACAGAAGAAATATCACAGAAGGTTCACTGCAATCATAAGGACTACAGGAATCTGTTCTGTTAAAATAAGAAATTCAATTAACTAAAAACATTTCCATCTGAACAGAGACCTCAGAATTTGATTGGCTGTACCGACTCAACATGAGGGTGGCAGCCATTCCAGATGGTAAAGACATATTTATAAAAAGTTTTACATAGTCAGAGAACTTCAGTGTAAGGAAGGACGTTTAAGTTCATAGACTTTAAGCCAATATTTGAATCATTTCTTTTTCGCACAATTAAATAATCTCAAACTACCCTGAGTTTTCTCTTTACACTAGTAACTTCCACTTATGAAACTGCCCTTTCATTTAATGGATAGATCTAATTCCCATATACTGTTTCCTTGTAAATTATGTTAATATTCGTTTCCTCAGTATCATCCTATAGCTTATTAAATCACTTGTGTTTTTTAGAATAGCATTCCAAGGTTTGAAGACTGTGGTCTGTTCTTTGATAGTTTTCTCCTAACTAAACCTTTTCAATACTTCCAGCTAATTTTTCTATTTTCAACTTCCTGAAAGCGTTTTCCAATTCATCAATGTGATTTTTCACAACACTCAGATAGAGATGTGCATCTCAGTGAACAAAACAGAAATCAGTTTGACTCATTTGGTGAAACGATACTACATGCCCATTCATCATTTGTTGCCATTGTACTTTTATTGTCTTACGATAAAGTTAGCCATCTTCATGTAATAACATACAATTTTGGCTTTAGCTCTAAAATTTTAGAAGGCTCTATATGCAATAAATTATTTTTCACAAGATTGAAAAGTATTTATTGTACATTAGACATGGTTAAATCTTTGTGCTATTTCCCTGGGAAACCCTACACACTGGAGTTTATCTGCAGGATTGTAAAGCAGGAATTTTTTTTTCCTTCACAAGGTACCAGTCCTTTCACACAAGAAAAGTTTCTTTTTTCCTCTTATTATTCAGAGCCAAATGAGCTATTCTAAGTAGTGCCAAGGACACTTACTGTAGCTATTTAGTAAAATTAGAACAAACAAGAAAAATTGTCACCACTTATAATACAGCACTAATTCATTTTTCATGCCGGAAAAATGTAATTATATGGTTTCAGTAATATAAAAGACATTGCTGTATGTACTTAACATAAACATTTTGCAAATTTAAACTAATTGAAATACATGGTTAAAAGTAGAATGGCATTTAAATTACAAGTTATGTGAATTAGAAATTCGAGAGAACGATTGAAAAAAATCCATATTTGTTTACTTCAAGGGCAAAAATGCTTTACATAAAAAAGAACTTTTCTGTTGTTTCAAGTTATAAATTGATTTCCAATTGGAGTGAAGTAACATTGAGTTAAAATAACTTTCTACAAAATAAGAAATCCAGGTAGGTGAGCCACTGAATACCAGGAGTGTAGGATATTTTGGTAGAATATGAACCTGAATAGCTAAAATCAACAATCTTCCCCCATTGATTTAGAATTGTCCAATTTAATTTTCTCCAGCAAACATTTACAGAAACCCTGTATAGAATCTACAATAGGTTGTGATTTTGAAGTAGAAAAGGATTTAGATTTAAGCCAGACATTGGTGAATCTTGAGGAATAGTTGGGAGTTGGACACATGCCTTTGCCCCTTCCATATTACTGGATATTTCAGTTCATGTGTAAGCTCATCATAATCTTAATGGGAGAAATCTTTTCAATCTTACTGAATAATAATAAGTTATAAAATGGGAATCTGGTTGTATCCACCTTTTTTTTTTACTGGTATACGATTTGGAATTTGAGTTATCATAGTTCTTTAACTTGTGGTTAACAACATAGACTCAGCATGGAACACAGATAGACTGAAGATCCAGATTCAATTTATCTATTCCAATTACATTCAGATTTCTACAAAACATAGGCTCCCAAGTTCAATTTTATTTTGTCCTGAAAAGTAAATGATGCCCTTAGAGAAACAAACAAACAAACAAACACCACTTCAACTGCAATATTTCAAGAGGTTTACACTCCAGCTATCTCACAGAAATAGTACAATGTCCTTGCTTCTCCCATCCCAAACCATCTTCTTGTCCTGTCTTCATAAAGGTGAGATCAAACAGAAGCAAATGCTTAGTATTATAAGAGAAATCATCACCAAAAATTATTGAAGTTTGTCTCAAGGAGAAATAGAAGGAGACATCTGGAAAGATGTGGAAGACACAGACATCTAGATGAGCTCTGGGGAGGTTCCGAACTAATCAGGGATAAGTTATATATCTATGCATGCATTAAGCATCTCATGGTAGTGATACTACTGTGAGTGGTCTTCCTAAGGTGCTATGTAAGCAACAGTTACTTTTTCTTCCACAACATGAGGTTTAGCAACTTACTCTTCACTACATATACTTTTTAATTAGTTTTGACCCTGATTTAAAAAAAGAGATTTCCCTAAAATATTTTCATATTTTGAAATATGGATAGAATAATAGTAGTGCTTTATTTCAGCCAAGTTACCTAGATACATGCACCCCAAGACAAACATTTAATACAATTGTGAGCTACAATTAAAAGGGGAAAAATCTCTGACATGTATCATTGAAGAATCTCAATAAGCATGTTGAATAAAATGCCTCTAGCCATGTTTTAAAAAATGGGTGGCAGAGATTAACATGTGTTATGACAATTTTTCAAACCATATTTAGAGTCACATAATGACCTTAATTTGATACACAGAAGGTCTTGTACAAAGTTTCTGAATGTCAGGGCATCTCAAGTGACAGATGAAAGCAGTCCTCAAGCCATTTTGAATTCCAGAAGTCTGGCAAGACTCCATATAAGCCTTGGAAATTATTGTTGCTTTAAGCATAATGTGAACAGCCTGGCAAGCTTTTCAGTATGCCTGGAGTAAATTTCTGTCAATCCTTGTATGCTCCCTACACCATAACTAAACAGACATGAGAAAGAAGCACACCTTTGTCACCTTGCACATGTGCACCTGCAAATAATTAGCCTGGAGAATTCAAAACCCCTCCTCATTTGTCATCAGACAGCCATTATATGTGATTGTTGTAATTTTTAGAAGAGTTGGAAAGAAGACTCAAATGGAACAATTATGCACAGTCCCCAAATTTAAGTACCTCATTATTAAGTTGAAGTGTATGAATGCATGTATACATTCTGATACCATTTTGCTTATTTACATTGAAAAACTGTGATTAGTTCGATAATTAAATTCTAGAAATGTCTCGGCTAAAATCACATCTTTTTTTTTTAATGTTCTGACTTGATTTTTGAACCAGTCCTTTAATTCTTTTTCATTTCTGTACTTCCACAATTGTGGAAATTCTCATATTACCTTCTTTGCCACTTGTTTGTAGTATTTAAAAAGACAGAACACTACAAAATCACTCTGGATATGATTGCTCATTTGTTTTACTAATTCATGTTAAAATTACATTTTATACATTAGATGCTTTTAATTTAAATTAATTTTTGAAATCGTATTCATTTTCCAGTTTCAGCAATACTGATATATAGGCATGTATGTGTTCATGTATGTATGTGGCAGCATTATGTATTCTTCATTTACAGCACTGCATTGACGGATTCCTATATATTTACTTTATGGTACTTTACTTGCGTGTAGATTAGATGTACTCAACCCGTGGTCTACGTGTAAGATAGAGATTTGAGTCAAAAGCTTTGAAATATATGTTTTAACATCTTCTATTAGAAATTTGCAGCCATAATTTCAAAGACTCTTTTAATAATATTTATATTTAAACTAATCATTTATTGAAAATAAACAATCAATTGAAGTTTAGGATTTAGGTATTTTGCTGTAATGTGAAAGAACAATAAAGGAAAATGAAAATTTTGAAGCACATATTACATTCTGCAAGCTCTGTACATCTTCTATATGAATTATTTAAACTTAGAAACTGCTTTAAAACAATTGAATTCAATACCCCATTTTCATTTAATGACAACTCTGGTGAGCTTGATAAAGAGCATATATTGCTGTCAAATATCCATGATTTGAATAGTGTGGTTTCTGATTATGATAACATATGATGTCCCACTCTATTGTTGAAGGTAGATTTAAAAGTAACACGGTAAATATGGTCCAATTCATGTTTATTATACACATTAGAAACTGATGACATTTTTCTCACTTTGGGATGAGATTTTTGAAACAGAAGATGATACTAGCTTAAGATGTTAAGGTGGAAAAGCAAAATTATGCTATAGAATCACACTCTCTAATTGCATTTTTTGAATTGCATGAATACAGAAGGAGAAAAACTCATAATAAACCACTGAAAATTGTGCTACCGAAAAAGTTGGATGGGAAATTAATTATCTAGCTCACTTTCACCATATCATTAGTGTTGGGGAACAACCGAACACCACGTCTCAAGGTGTTAATATGTATTTTTAAAAGCTGTTTCCTCTGATCTGAATATAGGCTCTATATAGAATCTCAAAGAACACACTCAGATAACAAGGAAGCAAACACAGCAAAGCATCAAACACGCAGCCTGTGTACATTTGATCACTATTATCACCTCTCACATGATTATTGAAAGAATGATTCATACTCTGTGCTTTACATTTTCCCCTACAGACTCTGGGACACTGACATATGGGTCCAGCTTTATACAAAGTCTTACTTCTAAGGTCTGTGATGAGATATTTTATAACAAGCTGAATAAGTTTCCACTCATTGTCATAATCAAAATGATTCTCTGTACACTCAAAAGTTGACCATTCCCTTTCCTTCAAAACTGATTTTATTCCATCCCCTTATTTTCACTAAGACCAGGCAATTTCCTCCATTTTTCTTCTAAATATCCTTCAGAGCTCTGTACTTCGGCATGTTAATATTCACAGTCACTTTTCTTGTCTTTTGTCTCTGAAAACTTCCCTTACTGCTAGTCTTTAATCCAACCCAAAGTAATAATTACTGAATCTGTAATTTCTCTTTGTTTTATAGATCACACTTTGGGCCATGTTCCTGGCCAGCTCAGCTACCTCAAATACACCTCATTATCTTGCTATGGAATCTTATGTGGTGCCTCAATGGCTGATGCTTCCCCATTCCACGTGTAAGTTCTCACAATTATACACTCTACAATTTCTGAAGAACATTTGTGATTTTCTGACCCATACTACAACAGTTGTCTCAGTTCAAGTCCTTACAGGGTTGTATTGTAACTCACTGGCAGAGGGCTTGCTTAACTTATATCCTTCATCACAAATCTTAACTGTAACATCAGTTAAACTGATTTGATCTCTAAAGCTTTATTTTCCCTATACTCTTATATTATTCTCTAATAATATTTCTTTATTTCGGTGATGATTATTTTACTTTCACTCCTATAGAACAAATGTTTTACCATGAAATTAAAGCTATGAGAAATTTAGTCTTACTGAATTTCATAATTCTTGAATTGCATACTTACGAAGCTTATCACATATATTTCCACTCATGAAAATCTACCATAAAATACTTATGAGACTCGTGCACTATGCTACATACTGTTATGTCCTCACAGGGAAATAGAAATAAAAATGAATTTGTTTCCATAAACTCTGAACTCATCATTTAAGGAACTCAAATTTGTCATGCTAAATTCTGAGAATGTTCAGAGAATCTGTTATCTAAGTGTACACATATTACAAAATAAAAAGATACACTTGAAACTATATGCTAGATTTCTTAGATTGCCCATATATATCTGCAATATTTAACCCCCGTTTCCATAAACTATAATTCAACATTTAAATCATGTTCAAATTTATTAGCTACGTGAACCACATCTTACTACCACAGTATCGTGTATTCCCTCAGTAATGAATTAAAAACTGCTTCTCTGTGTGTTCTTTACAACTCAGCATGTTAATTTTGAGCTATTGGTCAGAATTATGTGTCACATTTTTGGCAATTTGAAAGTAATGATTACTGACTACATCTAAGCTAGTTTATAATGATGGGATGTAGTAATCCTGATAAATTATTACAAAAAAATATTTTGTATTCTCTGGCACCTTCCTAAGTCTTAGTTTTCTGCTGAGTCAGAACAATAGGTATCTGTGAAAAACGTCTATGAAATGTAAATATGTTTGATGAAACACTGTTGTGATTTTTAAAATAGTGTTTATCTTAGGTAATTGTTTGTTTTTAAAATTATTTTCCATTAATGTTTATTTTACATTTCTGTTTCTTAAAACAGCAACCATTTGGGAGTAAAATCTATACATGTCTATGGAAATTTTGATCATTAGCACATTCACATTCATGAATGAACCTTTAGAATACTTCACAGATTCAGGACTTAGGGCCACAATTATCAACACCATCATGAGGATTAAATTTCAGTTTTTGTTTTATCACACAGGACCCATAAAGCATCTCTTTCTCGGAATTGTGTTCTTTGCCTGGACTATATACTAAAATCGGTAGTTTTCAAGACCAAAAGTGTGAAAGAGAAGGGTTCAGAGAACACACTTTAATTACAGCATAGCAAATTCAATCAGTGCCTCTGTTGACAAACAAAGAATGAGAGCTGTAGATTAAGAATAATATAACAGAAATTAAAAAGACTTCATTGTAGGAAGACCATGACATACAAAGATACAAAATGTGGAGCATGGCAGCATGTTGACTGATTTTAATTGCTGCTTATCCTGATGTTCATTAAAAATCCTCAAAAAATTAATTTAATTTATATACTATATTATGAAAAATAACTTTGTAGAACCATTGTCTTTTTCTTTCTCAGCTATACAAAACTATTTTACATACTTATAATTCATGCATTTTGTGTCTTGGGGAAATTGTTATCTATTAGTGAAGTTGAGACATCATAAGAAAATAAAGATCCTAATCATAATTTACAATAATGTTTTTAAAATATTATCTAATCCTTTCAAAATATTTTAGAGTAGTATTTTACTCAATAGAATTAGTATAACTAAAGTATAATAGCAAAAGTTATAGATTAATTTCATAATTTCTGTAATATTTAATTATTTCTAATCGATGAATTTTTAAGGTATTATATTCAAATTGTAGCTCTAACAAATGTATGCATAGATTTGATTTATCAGCTTATATATGAAGCAAGTTTGTATTCTTTTACTAATTAAAAGATAAAACATAATTATAATTGTGTGTAGACAGTTTACACTTGAAAAGACGCACCAACAGAAAAGATCAATGCCTATAATTGACCCCATGGGTTTTTTTGCTGCTTATTTGATTCCATGCCTAGGGTCACAATGAACTAATGGCTCAATCTCTTCAAACATAAAATAACTTCATAATAGATGTGCTCATATGACAGCTATGGATAAGTGAAGTTTTGGTTCAGTGAATCTCTGTGTGTATTTTTGAATAATATAGCACAAGGTCCTATGGTTATTTAAACAAATCTATAGCAGAGCATTTTTGAATCATCATGACAGAGAGTTAAGTGGCAATCATTAAATTTCTTTAAAAATAATTAGACCTCTCAGGAATGAGATTTCTGGAAAATTGCTTGTTAGTTTATTAAAGCATACATAAACTACCACTTGTGGTTAGCACATTGTTAATACGTTTTTAATTAACATAACCACCTGTCCTAGCTTCTTCTTTCCTTGACCCTTCAATCGTTAGGGACAGTTAACCAGAGAAAAGACAGTATCATATATTTCTTAGATGACTATTTAGAAACGCTCCTGAATAGTTCAATACGAAAATTACATATGAGATTATTGATACATGTACTTTATTTAAATTATATGAATATTTTTCCAGTATATGATTTTAAAGAGAAAAGATTCACCTTTCATGAAACTAAAAATATATCTCTTGCATCTGATGAGACCTAGATATTTATTCACATATTCCCTTAGTAAATTACCTCTGAAACATGTAATTAATTTTGTCACTTATCTTATTTGTATGTGCATTCATAAAAATAATAAGGTCTTTGTAACTTCTCTACATATGTATGCTTTTATTTATAAAATATACACATATACTACCTTATTCATTCATTGGAATCACTCTGATGTAAATTATAATCTCATTTGAATTTTGATGTGGTAAAGATAAATAAAATAGGAACCTGATATTTGTTTACACAGCAGAACTGATTGTCCACAGCCTACATTGCAGAATATCACATACATAGCTTATTTAAACAAGCTAGAGAAAATCTGGTCCTATTTATAAGTAGGGAATTTTGATCCCTGTTTTTGAATTTGTTCAATAATATAAAAAATATCTATTGCAAAATTGCTAGCTTATATACCAGGCGATGGTGGCACACTCCTTTAATCCCAGCACTTGGGGAGCAAAGGCAGGTGGATATCTGTGAGTTAGAGGTCAGCCTGGTTTACAGAGTGAGTTGCAGGACAGCTTGCAAAGCTACACAGAGAAACACTACTCAGAAAACAAAAAAAAAAACAAAAAAACAAAAAAATTGCTAGGTTATGTCTTCAATCATATGTTTCTATGAATTCTAAGACAAACAATATTCATCCCATGTAAATAATATATCTAGCTATGATATTTCTGCTAGTGCACCTTGAGTAAAATTAATTTAATTGAAATCAGGTATGAAAATACCTAAATAAAAGATACAAAAGTATCCCTACTCTCTCCAAGACCTTTATCATAAGAGGGTGTTGAATTTTGTTGAATGCTTTTTCAGCATCTAATAAAATGATCATATAGTTTTTTTCTTTCAGTTTATTTATATGGTGGATTACATTGATAGATTTGCGTATGTTGAACCAGCCTTTCATCTCTGGGATGAAGCCTACTTGATCATAGTGTATAATTTTTCTGATGTGTTCTTTCATTCGGTTTGCCAGTATTTTATTGAGAATTTTTGCGTCGATGTTCATGAGTGAGATTGGCCTGTAATTCTCTTTTTCTTGGTTAAGTCTTTGTGAGGTTTTGGTATCAGGATGACTGTAGCTTCATAAAAGGAATTTGGCAATGACTCTTCTCTTTCTATATTGTGAAATACATTAAGGAGTATAGGTATTAGCTCTTCTTGGAAGTCCTAGTAGAATTCTGCATTGAAACCATCCGGACCTGGGCTTTTTTTGGAAGGGAAGTTTTTGATAACAGCTTCTATTTCTTTGCAACTAACTGCTCTATTTAAATTGTTCACCAGGTCTTGGTTTAACTTTGGTATATGGTACTTATTTAAAAAAATGTCCAGAAGCCGGGCGGTGGTGGCGCACGCCTTTAATCCCAGCACTTGGGAGGCAGAGGCAGGCGGATCTCTGTGAGTTCGAGACCAGCCTGGTCTACAAGAGCTAGTTCCAGGACAGGCTCCAAAACCACAGAGAAACCCTGTCTCGAAAAACCAAAAAAATAAAAATAAAAATAAATAAATAAATAAATGTCCATTTCTTTCGCATTTTCCAGTTTTGTGGTATACAGGCTTTTGTAGTAAGATCTAATGATTCTCTGAATTTCCTCTGTGTCTGTGGTTATGTCCCCCTTTTCATTTCTGATCTTATTTTTTTGTGTGTTTTCTCTCTGTCCTTTAATTAGTTTGGATAGGGGTTTATCGATCTTGTTAATTTTCTCCAAGAACCAACTTTTTGTTTCATTGATTCTTTGGATTGTTTTATGTGTTTCTATTTTGTTGATTTCAGCCCTCAGTTTGATTATTTCCAGTCTTATACTCCTCCTAGATGCGTCTGCTTCTTTTTTTTCTAGAGCTTTCAGGTGTGCTGTTAAGTCTCCAATGTATGCTTTCTCTGTTTTCTTTAAGTGGGCACTTAGTGCTATGAACTTTCCTCTTAGCACTGCTTTCATCGTGTCCCATAGATTTGAGTATGTTGTCTCTTTATTTTCATTAAATTCAAGGAAGACTTTAATTTCTCTCTTTATTTCTTCCTTGACCCAGGTGTGATTCAGCAGTTGACTGTTCAGTTTCCATGAGTTTGTCGGCTTTCTGGGGGTAGCCTCAATATCAGTCTGAACACACTGAAGCTGATAGAAGAGAAAGTGGGAAGTACTCTACAACATATGGGCACAGAAGACCACTTCCTACATGTAATTCCAGCAGCACAGACATTAAGGGCAACACTGAATAAATGGGGCCTCCTGAAACTGAGATGCTTCTGTAAAGCAAAGGACACTGTCACTAAGACAAAAAGGCAACCCATTGACTTGGAGAAGATCTTCACCAACCCGGCAACAGACAAAGGTCTGATCTCCAAAATATATAAAGAATTCAAGAAACTAGACGTGAAAATGCTAATTAACCCAATTAAAAAATGGGGCACTGAACTGAACAGAGAATTCTCAACAGAAGTTCAAATGGCCAAAAGACACTTAAGGTCATGCTCAACCTCCTTAGCGATCAGGGAAATGCAAATCAAAACAACTTTGAGATACCATCTTACACCTGTCAGAATGGCTAAAATAAAAAACACCAATGATAGCCTTTGCTGGAGAGGATGTGGAGTAAGGGGTACACTCATCCATTGCTGGTAGGAATGCAAACTTGTGCAACCACTATGGAAAGCAGTGTGGTGGTTTCCCAGGAAATTTGGGATCAACCTACCCCAGGACCCAGCAATACCACTCTTGAGAATATACCCAAGAGATGCCCTATCATACAACAAATGTATATGCTCAACTATGTTCATAGCAGCATTGTTTGTAATAGCCAGAACCTGGAAACAACCTAGATGCCTTTCAATGGAAGAATGGAGGCAGAAAGTATGGAATATATACATATTAGAGTACTACTCAGCAGTAAAAAAACAATGACTTCTTGAATTTTGCATGCAAATGGATGGAAATAGAAAACACTATCTTGAGTGAGGTAAGCCAGACCCAAAAAGAGAAACATGGAATGTACTCACTCATAATGGGTTTCTAGCCATAAATAAAGGACATTGAGTCTATAATTCGTGATCCTAGAGAAGCTAAATAAGAAGGTGAACCCAAAGAAAAACATATAGTTATTCTCCTGGATATTTACCTTCATCAGGCGATGAAAGGAGCCAGAGCCAGAGACCCACATTGGAGCAGCGGACTGAAATCCCAAGGCCCAAATGAGGAGCAGAAGGAGAGAGAGCGTGAGCAAGGAACTCAGGACCGCGAGGGGTGCACCCACACACCGAGACAATGAGGATGGTCTATCTGGAGCTCACCAAGGCCAGCTGGCCCGGGTATGAAAAAGCATGGGATAAAACCAAACATAGCAGACAATGAGGGCTGCTGAGAAGTCAAAAACAATGGCACTGAGTTTTGATCCTATTGCACGTACTGGCTTTGTGGGAGCCTAGGCTGTTTGGATGCTCACCTTACTAAACCTGGAAGGAGGTGGGAGATCCTTGGACTTCCCACAAGACAGGGGAACCCTGACTGCTCTTTGGGCTGCTGAGGGAGGGGGAGTTGATTGGGGGAGGGGGAGGGAAATGGGAGGCGATGGCGGGGAGGAAGCAGAAATCTATAAGAAAGAAAGAAAGAAAGAAAGAAAGAAAGAAAGAAAGAAAGAAAGAAAGAAAGAAAGAAAGAAAGAAAGAAAGAAAGAAAGAAAGAAAAGATACAAAAGAAATAAACAGTTTAAGAATCATCCACCAATAATCCATGTTAACAATGAGAGAGATGTGGCCTTGTGGCATTTTTAGAACTAAATTTCATGCACAGCATAGAGTCAAGGTGTCATTTGAGAAAGTACCAGATGCTGTGTGCACTAAGAACTATAATGAGCTAAAGGATCTTCTTTGTATGGCTTCACTTTTGAAGGGGTTTAGAAATGTATCAGATTTTTTTTATGCCAATTCATTCACTTGCTGGTTTTTCTTTCACAAAATAAAGATACTAAGACTTGTTAATTTTTTAAAATGGGACATTCTTAACATTGATTCCAAGAATCTTCCCAAGAATTTCACTGATTTTCTTGGCAACTGCCTTTCTTGGAACCATCCCTGTATGATTGGTAAGTCTTTCCTAAAAGGTAAAATAATATGTAATATCATAGCTCAGAAAAGATTTGGCAGAAACTATAAAAAGAAAAATATCTTAGATTGAAAATATCCTCACCAGAGAGAGGTCACAATTTTAGAAAATGGATCTGCCAACCCTTGCAATTTCTTCTGGAATGTATCCCTTTGCAATGGAGATCCTTCCAACTAACTCAAAATCCTTTGCCAAGACCAACTTTCATCATTTAGTGTCCTAATAGATCATGATCAAAGAGCAATCCCTAACTCCCTTAGGGATTACATTTAATCCTCATATGCCAATAGAATTCCTTTTGTGATTAATTACATTTATCTCTGGGTAGATGCTTGTATTCAGCTGAATTTTGACTGGAAGAAAACACCACCAACCAACCTCATCTCTATGGAATACAGAAAATTTTGAATCTCTCCATCTTGGGTTAAAGGTACAATATATGTTGCAGAACGAGACAGATGAACAGAATTGTCAATCAAAAAGAGACTAAGAGTGCTATCAATTAAAAAGAGAATAAGATAGATCAAGTTATTGAAATAGACAGAAAATTGACCACGCTCTGGCCATGCACAGTTGGGATAAATTGAGCAAAATTATCTTTTATGGGTTTGCTTTTTTAAGATATCACTACACAAAATGGTTTAGAAGCTGAGGTATATAAGACAACAAAAAGTTAGGAAGAAAATACTCTTCTCATTTGTAGATGGAATCAGAACACCTTATATCCTCAAAGTATTAATAGTTTAGTAATATTTATAAGTAGTTCAAACATATATGCAATAGACAAAATATTATTTGTAAAAGGATAAAAGTAAACTTGACTAGGATAATAATGGTTTGGGGTAAGGAAACTACACTGTACCTGAATTTGCCTTAGGGACATATCTTACCAACAAACTATAGTGTAGAAAACAACCGCTGGAAGGAGTTAATTATCAATAAACAAATTTGAAGCATTTAGGAAGTGATAATAGAAGGGCAGCTCACAGAAAATAGTCTTTATGGATCACTTAGAAAAAATGTTGCAAGATTCTACCCATTAGGAGATTTTAGGGTAAATATTGACAAAATTCAAACTATGTGCTTGAGAGCCTCTGGAATAAATAAAACATGAACAACAGCTCAACAAAGAGGTAAATAAAATAGGTTAGGGAGTAATTCAGACATAAAGATTAAATCTTCCCCATAATTCCTGCCCCAACTATGCTTTGTACATTTCTTCCCTTCAAGAAAGTATGCTGAAGTTCAAATAGGAGACTATTTGCCTAAAACACGGTTCTTACAGTAGCAAGATGTAGGTAAAGGAAAGAAAAAGGACACCGTGTCAGCCTAAACCTTGTCGGGACTGCAGAACATGATACTATTTTCCCTTGACCTTAAGTTGAGCACTTTGTGATGGTATAAAAGACTTCAGCACCTCACAATAGGAAAATGAGGTAGTTCATAAAGAATCAATGTGAATTATAGGGAACTAAACAGAGTAGCACCTCATCCTTGTCATTATGCATGCCATTTTTCTTTGATGATGCAATAACTTGATAAAATCTTTAGTGTCATATTTATCCTTGCTGATGTTTCACTTTTAGGATAATTTCAGTACCAAATAGCATTTGCTTTTGAGGAGAAGATGTGGATTTTAGGACATTTTATTCACTTTCTTTAAGAAGCTTTATTACATAAAGAGTAGAATGTTAACCCATGAGTGTCATATAGCTTTGGAGAAAAAAAAATATCTGGAAGAACAATAATGGGCTGGATCCAGGCATCAAAGCCATGACTTTAATCCTAGCCATACTGTTTAGTAAATTAAATACTAATGTGGTCAAAAAAAGAGAGATAGTAAAAATAGTTTCAGACAAGAAAAGCTTCTAAACAGTTTACAGTGTGTTTAAATTTTAAAAAAAAAGAACGAGAGTAGTTAGATGTGGTGGCACAGACCTTTAATACCAACACTTGGGAGGCAGAGGCAAACAGACCTCATTGAGTTCACGGTGTGGTAGGTAGCACACACCTTTCAACATAGCACTTGGGAGGCAGAGGCAGGGAGATCTCTGTGAGTTCAAGGATAGTCTGATTTACAGAGTGAGTTCTAGGATAGCCAAAGATACACAAAAAAACCCTGTCTTAAAAAACAACAAAAAAGCCGGGCGGTGGTGGCGCACGCCTTTAATCCCAGCACTTGGGAGGCAGAGACAGGTGGATCTCTGTGAGTTCGAGACCAGCCTGGTCTACAAGAGCTAGTTCCAGGACAGGCTCCAAAACCACAGAGAAACCCTGTCTCAAAAAACCAAAAAAAAAAAAAAACCTTAAAAATAAAAATAAAAGAAATAGAGGTTAAAATAAAGCCACATAAAGATAAAAATACACAGAAAGTCTAGATAATGTATGTTATTATGTTCTCTTTGCACTGTTTGAATGCTGAGGAAAGAGCAACAGCTGCTAAAACATATTTGTTTATAAATGTTGCTGAATTAATCCAAGATAGGTATTTTGAAAATGGCTTGACTTCAAAATTGAAGTCAAAAGGTATCTTACTTTGGAGAAGAGGTTTTGCTTTTGTTTCCACAGATAATGAAAAGTTGTAGATTCATTCGGGTTAAGAAATATCAGGTTTGATCAAGGAAAACCCTCTGAAAAATCTCCAATGGGAGAGGATAGCCCAGATGTCTGAGTTCTACATCCAGAACAGATTCAAGACTGCTGCCTGAGATTATCAAACCTCACAGGATACTCCAATCATGACTTGATCATAATTCTAAATTTTCTTTAGGTCCTCATAAGATTATCATTGTCCCCAATCAGCAGGAAATATCCTGGAAAACTATGCCCACATTCCACAAAATTGACAATGAATATTTTCCTGTGTTTAGCATGTTGGTTACAAGTTGTTATGGATAATGGTCAGGAGAAAAGCTAAACAAAGGATATTAGATTCAGAGTTTTTATTTTATTTTTTTATGGGGCAAGTGCTGTGGGACAATGGTCTTTTATCCTGTCACTTGTATTATTTTTAATAAAATGCTGATTGGCTAGTAGCCAGGCAGGAATTATAGGCAGGGTGACCAGGTAGGAAGTAGAGGTGGGGTAATAAGAACAGGAGAATTCTGGGAAGAGGGAAGCTCAGTCTGCATTTATGACCCAGCAACAGAAGAAGCAAGATGTGACCACCTAGCTGAAAAAGGTACCAAGTCACGTGGCTAACACAGACAAAAAATATGGGCTAATATAAGTTATAAGAATTAGAATTAGTTAATAAGAATAGCCTGAGATAGTGGGCCAATCGGTTTATCAATTAAAAAATAATAATATATAACATACTTTAATGAAAGTGCCATGTGTGGTTATAAAGACAGCATTTTAAAAGCCATTAAATAATTGGATAAATGAAGTTTCTAGTGTTAGGGTGCGTTTGCTATCCTACATATTGTTAGTCAGGGATGTCTTTGAGGTCCCATAAGGCATAAAAAAAAAAGTATTGCCACTAGTGTTGTTGGATGCCATAGATTGATGTTTGACTTTCTGTTTTTGAAGGTAACACACATGTTAATTGACTATGCACATGGAAAAACTAAGCTGAGTTTAAGTAAAGTGTTTTAGTGCTAGAAAAGGTTATACAAGCTGTTGAAGGGATTATTGTCACAAATATGTCTGCTTGCTTATGAGTTCTAATTTGTAGGCAACAAAAATGCCAGAATAATTGGCTTGTTTCTGATATAGTGTCAAAATTATTAGAGGTACAATCAACTGCTCTCTAATTGGATCTATAACATGGAGCATGAGAGTGCATTCAATTTTGCTACTGTAAACCAAGATAAAGATCTAACCTGAGGAAAACAATGGCCATAGTAGGAGGATCACTATTATTGTTTTGTTTATCAAATGTTATATTTCCAATAATATACCCACCATTTATTACTGTAATTGGTCTTGGTTGTGGAAGAGAACTTATTTTTGCAATGGGAAATGGCTACTGCACAAACTTATAATCATGGAATTTGCTAATAATGAAATCCTTCCAAAGGAGGAGCACTCTATTCATTACTCAATACCAAATGATCCTCACTGAAAACATGCATGCAAATAACTTTATATGGACTGATTGCTTTGTAGTTATATTTTTAGGAATATATACACATATAAGTATATGTATGAAACAATAGTGAAAAAGAGATAATAATGGCTTATTAGGCTATTAATATAAAAGGCTTTTGACTATATATTAGAACTCTAATGTAATATATAAAGAACATATTTTCACATGTCATTCTCTCTAAAGTATGTGAGCTAAGAGACCATATTTTTGAAATTTCACAAATAATAGGTATGCAGAAAAATGAAACCCTTTAAATGGACATTTAGTCACATATTACAGAATATTAAAAATGAATGAAAGATTTGAAAAATATAGAAAACATCTCAAAAGTCAAAGTTCACTAATTAGAACCTGGAGTTAATTTGTTTACACTAAACAAACCATTTTAATTAATCATTGAAACCAAATTAATATATTTTATAATATATATTTTATTAGGTACTATATATTATATATGTAAAAAACAAATAAGTATTTTTGAATGCAATAATTCAGGTTTAAGTTTGAAAATAACTTTTATTCTTGAGGCAGATAATAGCTTGATTGAAGCACACACTCAAAAAACAAAGCAGGAAATTAATGTGTGAGTACTCTCCTGTCACCAATTGTTTCCCTGATTTGTGAGTCGCACACTTCTGAGTGTGCATATATAAAAGTAGATATAAAATATTCTCTACAATAATATTTTGGTCTCTGATGAAAAGAGTGACTGATAGGGTAATGTGGAGTAATTATGTGGTGAAGGGTATACACCAATATTTAAAGCTAACTTCCTTTCAATATTATACACTTGTGAAATACATCTTTTCCTTCCTTCAAATTCTCCTTTATAGATTGGTGCCTACTGTGGCAAAGAACAGAAAATAAGCAAAGTGACAACTGTCAGTTATTCTAAGACTTTTTTCCCTTTAAACACTGACATTTCCCATCACTCTTACAATTAGTTTATGGACCTGACTGAAAAGTCACTGCCTGTCTGCCACGACTTGAAAGTACAAAATAGTAACACCATTTTCTTCCTGCCAAAGATGACAAACCTCCCAAAGGGATAATTTCTCTCTGGGGATAAAGTCACACGGGGCTCTGAATAGGATCTGCTTTAAAAGTCTTCTGAGCCTGGATGCCAATTATGCATGAAGTTGTGCAGGAGCTAGTATAGATGACTAAATCCTCTTTCTTTAAGGTTACAAACTAGAGCACTGATACCTGGAAGATGAACCAAGACCGAGTAAATCAAGTACAGTGGGAAATAAGTAAGACTTAAAAGTCAACAATATAAACAAAGGATAGGATAAATGCATTCCTTCATTCTCTTTGTTTTCCATTTTGAAAAATTGTCTCCCCTTCCAGTATCTTTCTCTCTATCCTCACCACTTGCGACATACAAACATAAAATTGAAAACTCAAATGAGAACAAAGTCTTTATTGTGTGAATAAAAATAATCCGGATAAATATAGATATGGACCTAAATTAGACCCTGATAAAGATTTTGAGATTTGAGGAAAAGCAAAAGGATGAAATGTAAGGCAGGTTTAAGTTGCTAAGCAACTTGGCATTCACATGAAATCAGATATAGCAATTTGCTTTGGCAAGACTATGTAATAAGTTTAAAGAAACAAAACCAGTTATTAGTTTTAGCTACTAAGTAATTAAAGAAGAAGAATTAAAAGATTGAACTGAATTAAGTCGGTGTTTAACATATGAAAATACAACCAATTTGTCTCAGAGGCCTGAGGGTCCAAACTGATATTTAATTACATGACAAAAGATGACTGTCTATTTGACAAAAGCAAAACTAGATTAAAACATGATACTATATTTAAATCTGATTTTGTACAATGAATTTTGACATCATGCCAAGCCTGTGTAATATGATTTTTTACATTGTATAATAAAATGTTCACGTAGCATTGTCTCCCTGCACATTGATTCTGACTTATATACTTTACCTTCTAGATAGAGGTCTGATGTCTCAACAGTTAGTTAAGTGCAGAATCTGCTAAGATGTCTAATTTTTCTCCATACAAAATTTAAATATGCATACTTATTATTAAGTCTTAAGCCTCTGATGTGTGACTGTCACCAGCTACCATAAGCACAATGCAGAATTGAAGACCAGCTATTCCGACCCCTATATTCAGTTGGTTTTTAGTTTTCCCTTTCCTGGCACTGTATGTATATACTTACTTGTTTTGAGAAAAAGAATGGAAACATATTAAATACAAAAATGTTGAAATAGTTTTAGAAAGAATTTCAAAGGATATCGTTGATGTAAACATCACCACTCACTTTACTAGAGTTTTATAAAGATCTAAGTGGAGAAGCATGGTCAAATTTTCATTTGGAAATAGAAAATCCTCTGATGACACATCATGTCTTTTAATCGTTGTATATAATCAACTCCAGAGAATTTATAAAACTATTTCTTTGTGCAGAAATCTCACTAAATTCAAATTTGGAGATTTGCTGGATGATTGTCGTATGTCAGGCTGTCATCTTATTTGCTACCACTAAAATAAGCTAACGTATGGTGATTAAGCGACTCAATCAGTTTCTTGTTATGGAAGATCACTATCGATTTGATTTCAGGACTGTACATACACTCCAAAGCAATTCTACTCATCACTTAGGTATGTCATTCCATCAACAAGGCAGGCACATAGGACCTAATAAAAAATAATACAAAAAAAATAATAATACATATCATCTTGAAATATCAGTAAAATGATTCCTAATGATATGTTGCTATACTCATAGACTGGAACCTAGCACAAATGTCATCAGAGAGGGTTCTTCCAGCAACTGACGGTAGCAGATGAAGAAACCCACAATCAAACATTAAATGGACATTGGGGGAACTCCACAGAAAAGAGCGATCGTAAGAGACAGAAGGGCTGGGGATACCAGGAGAACATAGCCCACAGAATCAACTAAACAGTGCTCACAGGATCTCACAGAGACTGATAAAGTGACAGTCACCTAGGCTGTATGGAGCCGATATATGTTCCCTGCCTACATGATATGGCTGTGTAGCTTGATGTTCCTGCGGATCTCCTAACAGTGGGGGTGGGGGTGACTCTGTGTCTTTTGTCTGCTCTTGGGATCCTTTTCTTCCTACTGGGTTTTATTGCTTAGCCTTAATTAGAGGGTTTGTGCCTAATCTTATTGTAACGTTTATGCTGTCTTTGTCAGACTGATATCCCTGGGAGGCCTGCTTTTTTTTTTTTTTTATTAAAGGAAATTGAGGAGCAGTGAAAGGGGAGGTGGCAAGAGAGGAACAGACAGGAGAGGAGAAAGGGGAAACTGCAGTAGGGGTATAATAAATGAGAACAGAATAAACTAATAATAAAAGAAATAAAAACCTATCTGTGAAGATCTGATTATGATTTACTAACTTTGGTACTTTTTATTTAGTATCCTATAGGTTTTTTGTTGTTGTTGTTTGGTTTTTTCTTTTTCTTCTTTTTAGCTTTTCTTACTCAAGAAACTTTATCTGTCACTTCTTTCACATCTAATAAAACAACATTGCTTTGTTTACAACTTTTGAGGCTATTAGGGTTGAGTAAACCAGTATACATCTTCAAAATTAAGAATCCTGAGTGAATGGAAAATGGAAATATTGACCCATTAAAGGAATTGAAAACAAAGCAGGAAACAAAAACCAGCAAGAGATAGGAGAGGCCACAACTGAATCACTTCTCTATATGCTGAGACTGTGGAGGATTTGTGTTTTAAGATGTTAAACTGCAAAGTTCTGAGGTAAGGTGATGTCCTAGGGCATATATGATGCAATATGATAAAAGCAAAACATTTTTCAAGCTTTCTCAGTAGGGAAAAAGATCTACCATGCAGCCTGGCCGGATGATGCTCTCTAAGAGAGACACAGAAGGAGACTCCCACTCTCTAGGACACTATAGAGATCACTCGAAGGGGTGACAAAGGATCCTTGCACCTCGTGCAGCACTTGAATAGGAATGAAAAAAAAAAAAAACATTTTTGTACAAAGCAAGTAAGAACAGAAATAGAAAAGGCCACAGTAACATATAGTTGATGCTCTCTATTCTAGGCCCAGGGTTTGCACTTTTAAGAGTAAACTTGGAGCAACTCCATAGAGACATAGTTAGCATCGTCCCAGCTTCAATACACTTGCATTCATCTGTCAAATCTATGTGCCCACTCTCTGAAGTGGAAAATGTGAATCAGAAGACCAGGAACAGGAACACACAAGAGCCTTGCTAACAGCCATTCACATAGTACATTGAACTTTCGTCTCCAGCCAGCTCTCCATTGACAGTAAAGCAGTATCGAGCTTCAGTGCGGTTCCTATACTGTTTTTCATTTAATTAAACCAGAAACACCTTAACCAGTTCTACATTGGAAGTAGAGTTATCCTCACCTTATTTGTCCTAATTTCAAATACTCTTAAACTGATAATATAAAAAAAATAATCAATCACTGAACAAAGTGAGAAAATCCAAGTGTCCTTTATGTAACAATCTTGATTAAGCCAATTTGTTAGATCTGTTACAATCTTCACATTTAAATAGCTCTGACATACTGAAGTCATGTTTCCCCTCTTTACATGTCAACCAAGTGTTTATAATATTTTAAAATTACTTTTATCTAAAACAACAGTCTAAAAAATATGAACAATGATTTTGTTCACATAGGCCTCCAGTTGGAATTTTCATGCCACTTTTCGCCCAGGTTTTTTGAGCAAACATTTGTCTTATCCTGGAGTTATCAATAGTGTTTCTATACCACTGAAGGGGAGACACAAAAAAAAAGAGTTTGCAAAACAAACATAAATGAGCACTAGAAAAAAACAACATGAAAACCATAAAGCATCCTTTCCTTGACTTGCTTACTGTACTTGCCGTCTGTATGATTTCTAAAGGTGGGATACATCCCCTTCTACATTGCAGAAATAGATAACTTCTATAGGTAGAATGGTAAACATGCTTCCCACTTTGCATAAAGTAATATGATGTAAATAGTTGATTAGTCAGCCTATAATTTTACATTGCTTAAAGCAATGAATGTTTCTTTTTCCTGAAAAGCATAATTGTGGAAAACTGAAAAGAAGCATATATAACTACAACGACTTGATACATAGAGAATGAGGGCACATACAACAGGACACATATGTAAGCAGCAATGCCTCTGGTTGAAACCAAGAGAATAAGATGTGCAATTCATTAAAATGACACCTTATTCCATATGACTTAGCGCAGTTCTCCCTTGATCCAGACTGTTTGCACTTATATCCTCTCTATTTGCCCTGCAGCAAGCAACACGTGTTTGAAATCCTATTTGTCCTCAAAACGTTTCTATAAAATCTCAAATAGTTGTTTGTTTCACACCTTTTGACTCTCTTGTCCCTCTACTGCACAGCACCACTTTTTTTTCTTTCTCTTTATTTTTTTTTTTATATATTTCATTTTACATTCCAACCACAGTTCTCCCTCCCAACTCTTCTTCGTTCGCTGTGGCTTGCATCCCAGCCCAGCCCACCCCTCATTCACTCCTCCCATGTGGTAAGAGCTCACATGGGGAGTCACCATGTCTGGATCATTAAGGACAGGACCTAGATCTTTCCCCTGCCCCCCACTGCATTACGGCTGAGCATGGATTCCCATGATAGAGAATGGGCTCCAAAAAGCTAGCTCATGCAACAGGGATAGATCCTGGTCCTACTGCCAGCCATCACTCAGTTTGTCTAAGTTTCATCACTGTCTCTCACATACAGAGGGCCTGGTTAGGATCCATAGAGACTCCACAGCTGTCAGTCTAGAGTTCATGATTTCACATGAGCTAAGTTCAGCTGTCTCTGTAGATTTCTCCATCATGATCCTGACCTCCTTTGCTCATATATTCCCTTCTCCCTCCCTTTGTTTGGATTCCCTGAGCTTGGTCTGGTGCTTGTACAAGACCATTTTCCAAGTGATTTATCACCTATAATCTCATCTGCTCTATATATTATCACTCTTATAGTCCTCCCATGAAAAAAAGATAATTTGAATGGTATTAGAAAGATTTCAGTGTTAAATATTTTTTACACTACAGATGGGATACTGCGTCTTATCATATATATGTATATATATGTGTGTGTGTGTGCATGTATATGTGTATGCATATATACACGCACACACACACACAACTTTACTCTTTTACTATTATGACCAGAAATTCTTCAAAATGGTATTTAGTGAGCTCTTTGGGACTGAAATTCCAATCAGGGAAATGTGAAAAGAAATGTGAGTTTAGGGAATAAAACCACTGTTTAATCATTATTATAAGAAGAATAAGCATCCTTATGATGAATCAGATTCACATTTTTGAGAAAACAGTATGATTTCATTTCCTAAAAATAAAGACGCCATCTAAAATATAGTTTGTCTTTTAGCATGAGTAAAAACAAAATAAAAACATACCCATTTTCAATTAAATAGGGTAAAAATTTCCTAATTATTTCTCAACCTTTATGCAATACTTGAATGACTATGAAAAAAATATATGGTGAGAATACTAATACTCACAGAATCATAGAAACAATACAAAGTTAGCATTTATTAACAAAAATAGCTACTGTTTTCTCATAATTATCCTTACAAATTGATGTAGTGTCTTGAGTCATTGAAAGAAAGGAATATCTCTTGATACGTCAGTGGAAGCATTTAATAGATTACATAACGTGCCAAATTGTGTCAGGCCAGGATGTTCAAAGAGGAAATAAACTGAAATTGTGTGAGAAAACTGTATCTTGAGTCAAAGAATGGTAACCCACATCAACAATTTGAGAAAAGAAATCCCCACACTATTCTCAAGTGCAGTTAAATTGAATAAAAGAAGGAACATGAAAGTATTCCATTGCAATGTATAAATTAGTGAAATGATATCAAAGCAAAAAAATAATGGATAAAATAAGGATGCTAACATTCAAACCAATTATGACAGTAGAAATTTTTCACTTTTTTGCTTTAAAATAAAGAACATAACAGTTGTATATTCCTCCAAACTTGCAATCCTTTTTTTCTTTGATTCGAAGTGGCTCTACATATGTGCCTCACTGTCTGTGCTTTTACACTAAGATAATTGAACAAAGATGGGTTGCTTCTTTGGAAAAACTACAGTGTTGGCTCATGAATTCCCTTCATCTGTCTGTCAAGATGGTTATTTTTGAGAGGTTATTTCCTTACTATATTTGCAATATATGCAACCCTAAATATAAAACAGGGTCTTAGGATAATGAATCTTCTAGGAAAATTATTTTCATTTCAAACATAAAACTTCCTATTTATTTAAAAAACTGTCTTGACAAACTTTGACATATAGATAACTATATATTTTTAACATTAGAAAATTAGAAGTGGTAGAAAGAGGAGAAAATGAATGTTGATTATACACAATGACATAGGCTCCAGTATGTACAACAAAACATAAATACAGAGCATACGAAGCAGGCAGAATCTATTCTGTAAAGGCTAGTGTAGGATGATAAAAAAATATTCTCATTGTTGGTCATGTAAATATTTCACATGAATCTAGAAAAGTGGTTAGTTACCTGATGACAAAACTTAAAGTTGAAAATAGGCATTTGAATTGGTATATGGAGGTCAGGTTTCACAGTTTGAGGGGGGAAAGACAAGTATGTGTGGTAGGAACATATGCAGACACAGACAGCGTGGTAGCATGTGTAGGAACATGTGCAGACACAAATAGTGTGGGGACATGTGTAGGAACATGTGTAGACACAGACAATGTGGGAACATGTATGAGAACGTGTGCAGACACAGGTAGTGTGGGAACATGTGTAGGAACATGTGCAGACATAGACAGTGTGGGAACATGTGCAGACACAGATAGTGTGGCAGCAGGTATAGGAACATGTGTGACACAGACAGTGTAGGAACGTATGTAGGAACATGTACAGACACAGATAGTGTGGGAGCAGGTACAGGAAAATGTTCAGTCACAGACTTTGTGGGAGCATGTGTAGGAACATATGCAAACACAGATAGTATGGAAACATGTGTAGGGACATGTGCAGACAAGATAGTGTGGGAACATCTGCAAGAGGGTTGAATTTTATGAAACACAGCATTTTTACTCTTATGAAAGCCTTCATTTGATCAATGAGATTCACGTTCTATTCCTTTCTTTACCTCCAGGATTGGCATGTTAGTTCCAGCTTTCCTAGCCTCTCACCTACTGGTGGATATCCAATCGGGACCATAGGAAGACAGAAATAAAAGAGAGAAGGAAGAAATGAGTTGAGTATTAATTAGAGTGACTCACATCTGTGAGTAGGACATTGGCTGCATCTATCAACCAAGTTCACATAAATCATTCTTCTGTTCTTCCTGTGTGACATTGTTTCTGAGTCCATCCCTAAATACCTCACTCCATACAATGAAAATGTTCATCATAGCTACAATTATATTCTGTCTTATACATTGTGCTTTCCCTATTCCATGTCTATGCCTCTCTGCAGAAACCATACTCAAGTCAAATTCCTTTGCCATATTGCCTGTTTTCTGATTTATGTATGCCTTAGAGGATGAAGAGATATTTTAAGATGGGCATTTCTTAGGGAATGACAGAAAGAGTCACAGAAAAAGTAATTTAAATAATGAGGATGTCAAAGAGTCCATAAGCCAAGACTACAGATCTGCATGAGAAGGATATATATCAGCTATAAATGGAGTTCTCTTCCTGAGACTGGAAGAAAGAACATAATTAGATATTTATGAACAGCTAATAGGAATGAATATAATGGAAAATGAAAGGGACTCATATTCAAATTGTTTTATTTGCTCTGATAAGTAGAATGACTAAGAATGCTATACCTTTTGAGGGAGCAGATGGTAGGCTAAATAGGTAAAGTAAATGAATATGATTCTGATTCACAATAGGAAATGAAGTCTAGTTTTAACAATGATAAAGATGAAAAGTCAGTTTAAAGTACAAGTTATCCACAGATAAATATTCTGGTTTATATTGCTTGCCACTTTTTCTAAAAATTCTGCAAATATTTTCACAATTTAGCTTCTGGGATAGGAGAGACAGATGACCAAATGGAAACCAAGAAATAGATATTTCCTATTTGAGAGAATTTTTCTTACATTAAGTATGGGAGACGTAGCAAAAAATTAATGTATGAAAGATTGAGTGATCAAGATATGAGAAAGACATGAATAGCATAAGTGTGGTCTAAGAGCTGAGACAAGAGAAGCAATTATATTAAAGCTGGGAAGCATGGTAGGAACATGAGTCTTGATGTTCAATATATTAAATCCAGGAGCTAGTGTGATGGCTCAGTGGACAGTAGCACATGTTCTGCAGGCATGAGGATCTAATCCAGAGTTCTCAGCATTCACCTAAAATGTTAGGCATGGCTAGCATTAAAATCCAAACCTTTGGGGTGAACAAAGTCAGACAATGGGAGCCCACCAAGGCCAGCTGGACTGGGACTGAATAAGCATGGGTTGAAACTGGACTCTCTGAACATGGTGGACAATGAAGGCTGATGAGAAGCCAAGGACAATGGCACTAGGTTTCGATCCTAATACATGAACTGGCTTTGTGGGAGCTTAGCCTGTTTGGATGATCACCTTCCTGGACCTAGATAGAAGTGGGAGGACCTTGGTCTTCCCGCAGGGCAGGGAATTTGTACTGCTCTTCAGTATGGGGAGGGAGGGGGAATGGAGTGGGGGGAGGAGAAGAGGAGTGGGGATAGGGAAAGGGGGGTGGGGGGAGGGGCAATATTTGGGAGGAGGGGGAGGGAAATGGGGAACGGGGACAGGTGAAATCTTAATTAAAGAAGAATAAAAATAATTAAAAAAAAAAAAGAAAAAAGAAAGTGGGCTGGGAAGCCTGCCTAAAAGAAACAACTGCAGGTTTCTACTTCACTGTGAAAAAGTGTCTTAAGGCAATAAGACAGATTGGTGGGAGAAGACAGATGAATTCTTCTCTGGTTTTTGAATCTGACACACTGGCATAAGCACTACACATTCACACACTTACAGCACAGAACAAAGGAGAGATTGAGAGATGAGAGAAAAAGAGACACAGACAGAACGAGAGAGAGCAAGTGTGCATGCAAGAAAGAGAGAGAGCCAAGAGAGAGAGAGAGAGAGAGAGATTACAAAGAAGTACTATAAATAGTGCTATCATTTGCTGAAGACTACAGTAGCAGCAAATGGAAGAAAATTGTAAATCGCTGGAGATTCACAACTTGAAATATAGTTTTTTGAAATATCTTAGGTCTTTGTAAGTAAGAAATCAATTTTGAGAAGCAAAGAAATGACATTCATATATCAGTGTTATCCATTGTTTGGTGCAAAAAACTAAAGGAATAAAAGTAATGACAGTCTCATTGAAATATTTTTATAAGAATTAGCTTGAGTAGTCATTTCCCAAGAGTATATCTACTGTGAGAGCCACAGTAGCTTTTCAAAGGACAGATGACTGCTCTAAGTGAGATTGGAAGACTGAGAACTGATCTAAAGTGTCTGGAAATGAAGACAACTAGAATACTGAAAATGAAATTCCTAAACCAAACTGGAGCAGTGAAACACTTCCCAGTTATAGTGGTAAGGAGCTCAGTGGCCGTTGTTTTGATATCAGCAATCACCCCCCTAACAGCCACGGCCACTTCTCATTTATATAACTTTCAAGATGAAAATACGCCTCACACACTCCTAGGTCTCTGGAATTTAGAAAAGTAAACCAAAATGAGGCTAAGACTACTTGGATTCTGTTTGTATCTATATATAAGAGACGATCTCTAACTAAGAACCATACTCTTATCCCATATAAGAAAATAACTCCACCAGAGCATTGAACAGCCATTGTGGCTCTACGACTAAATTTTTATTTGGAGTTGTGAAATGTTAGCATAAATAACTAAATAAATAAATGGCATAAGAGTCGTTAAGAAGTAGATTCTATGCTATCAATAAAATGACTGTTTTCGATGACAAATCCACTTTGAACTAAGAGAACTAAAGAGATATTCACCACTTTATTTGAAATACTTCTTAAATAATAGTAGCTAAGATGGAAAGTGTATTTTATGCGTAATTCTATTTAACTACTGGGGTTGATAAGTACCGGCATTATGGTCTAAAATCTTTAAGTAATACTGAAAAAACCATACAATTCTATACAGGGATTGTAACACACCCATTTTGAGACAGCTCAGTAAACCTTTATATGAATAAGTCTGAATACCCAAATAATAAGCAAATATTTTCTATTGATTTTGGAATGATTTTGGACTTTTTAAGAAGCTGATGTGGCAAATGTATGACAGCAGCAGAATGGAAGTTAATGATAGGATCATTTTACCTTATTTCCTGCAGTTTTATACTGCTTTTAGAAAAAGTAAGACCCATTCAGAGGTAGATGGAATTCTTATCTCTTCCCAAACCAAATGTAACAATGTATGGTGGATACTGAATATCATTGGTTACATTTTCATATCAATAAATATTTGTTTTTATCTGACAGGGATGCCCTCCAAAATCTGGATATATATACTCTGAGGATTTAATATAAGATACATTTACTTTTGAAATTATTGATCTTCACTATTTTAATTATGCAAATCATATAAAGTTTTGAATGCATATCTTTAATAGATTTTGTAAGTGATTGATTTTGTGTCATACACTTTTTTAAAACACTACCGAAATTGATAAATAAGAATGTCTCCCTGATTAGAACAGTAATTTGGGAAAAAATATCAGTATGTGATTCCTAGAAAAAACAATGATATCAACAAGTTGAACATTAAATCTTGCCTTTTTTTTTTTTTTTTTTGGTTTTTCGAGACAGGGTTTCTCTGTGGTTTTGGAGCCTGTCCTGGAACTAGCTCTTGTAGACCAGGCTGGTCTCGAACTCACAGAGATCCACCTGCCTCTGCCTCCCGAGTGCTGGGATTAAAGGCGTGCGCCACCACCACCGCCCGGCTAAATCTTGCCTTTATAGTCTGTCATTTGTACAGATTTGACATATGCCAGAATTTTGTATGATTGTAGTATTTTATATATTACTCTGCAATATCAAATTGATAATATCTGACTGATACCATCCCGTTGAGTTTTTTTTAAAAAAAGAACTAACTCACGACTATAAAATCTAATGTTTTGATAAATTGGTTCCCTTTCAGATGCTGTCTTAGTTTAAAAGTGTAATAGCAACATGCTTTGAAAGGGAGAAATGCACTCTGTGTGCTCATATATAAAAAGGACAATTTTGTAACATGAAACATAAGGGAGATAATTCCATGATTGAGATTCATTTTAAAGTAAAATATGATTTGGAGAAAATATCATCAGACATTCTGCACTTCTCTGCTACTAACATACTAACAAACCATGGGTATATTTTTCATGCTTACTATGCTGGTATATATAATGTACCTGAAGTTCCATTAAAGGGTTAAGTAAACAATTTTATGTAAAGCTCTTTATGCAATCTGTTGTTTAAGATAATTTCTTTCAAAATGTTAGACTACTACTCTGATATTTTGATTTTCAAAAAAAAATGGTTGCTGGAAAGAATACTTTGCCCACTTTTATACTTTAAAATACTGAAATACAACACAATACAAACTACTAAAGAACATAAGTCAGTATAAAGGATGACTTATTAAGGAAACAGTTATGAATTTATAACATGGAAATGACTCTGATGACATTTCTGCTACTCTGCCTACTTCCTCCTGAAAAGGGAACTGATATTAGCGCAGTGGAAGTGCCACATGAATAAATATTAAGACATCAGGAAGAAGAGCATGCACCAAGAGAAAGTCATCCTGCAAAATTGCTGGTATCTCAGTATTTTTAGGCTCTCAATATATCCCTTAAACCGTAGTACAGAAAAAAATTGCCAGCAAAGCCTCAACTCCATATAAAGAACTACAGGCCACTTAGGAAAGCAGAGAGTAGGACAGGTGATCCACCCCAGGGAAGATCACGCCAATTGTCCCTTCAGCACCAAAAGGGCAGCTCAGCAAAAAAATGCATACACATAACATTATACATATATGCATACAGTAACAATTAGGGAATAAAGAAGCTTTGAATTTGAGGGAGAGATGTGAGAGGCAAATGAGGAGGTTTGAAAGGAGTACTTAACAAAAAATAAAAGTTATTATAAAGAGTACTCAGTTGCTTACAAGACTTTTTATAGAGTATCCAGATTTAATTAAAATAGAATCAAATATCTCCATTTTTCAACAAGGCAGATTACTATAGTTCTATTCCCATAATGATTTCAACCTGATATAAAAAAACAGTTGTTTTTAAATGAGTTGCTAGCTATAACAATAAGAAACTTATTGCTCCTATCCCCTCAGGCGACTTCTTTATTCAATTAATGATGCTTTCAAGAACTATTACAATTTTTGGTACATTGCCTTTTGGGGGACACAGAAGGAGTGCATTACCCAGGCTTGTTGTTTTTATTTGTCTTACAGTTCAAATTACTATCATGAATCATGGGAGTTTGGTAGTACTTTCTTAAATGAAAATTACCACCATTTGAATAAAATAAAAACCTACCGGGAAAATTTATTTCAATATTTGATAAACTATCAAATAAAATACTGGAAAACTTGGTCTTTTCAGGTTAATTGAAATGGTTCTGAAGGAGGAAGAAAATTGTTCTATTATTTGTATATATTCAAAAAATACATAATATTTAAACAATGTAGTGTAATTCTACAAGTCAGCAACTGCCTATAAAATATTTTATGAATATTTTATCTATCTAAATACAAAAATATGCGATGTTCCCTTTATATAATGGACAGTAGTGGAAAATATTTAAATTGTATTTACTGCAAAATTAGCAAAGACATTTTACTTAAAATAAAATACTTGATGAGAAAGCAGCTAAGCTCTTGTTATCAAATGAATACCCTCACTAGAATACCTGAGACTAGCATGAAATGGAAGTCCCTTGCAGTTTGTTTCGTGCTGCTTCTCTCACTGTCATGATACGAAACCCTTCAGCACTGCTGGGGAGGACTGTCAGAAAGGGTAGCTGAAGCCAGGTGAGAACTGGAGCCAGCAAAACTTTTTTTTTTTTTAAGATTTATTTATTATGTACACAGTGTTCAGCCTCCATGTACGGCTGCAGGCCAGAAGAGGGTGCCAGATCTCATTACAGATGGTTGTGAACCACCATGTGGGTTGCTGGGAATTGAACTCAGGACCTCTGGAAGAGCAGTCAGTGCTCTTAACCTCTGAGCCATCTCTCCAGCCCCGCCAGCAAAACTTTTTATCTTGGAGCCAAGTCACTTTACTTTTATGGCCCTATTATTTTCACACAGTGAGAGTTTAGGTCAACGATATAAAAGCATTGCTGTTCTGAATTTTTTGAAACAATGTAGTTTTTTTATAAACATGATGCAGTTAAAGTGCTTAGAATCAGTAAATTCATATGATATGAGCTGCAGCTCCTAGGTGTGGAACAATTAGGGAAAGAGTCCTGCTATGTTTACAGAAATGTATTATTCAAGCTGGTGAATTAGTATGTATAGCAATGCTATACAAAGCCTAATAGAGAAGGTTGGGTGGTCAGTTTATTTATAGATGGTTTAGTTCAGATAAATCCTATTTTTTCAGAACCAAAAGTCACTTGGCTTTTTTCCTAAACTAAACTAAAGTTTAGGAAATATTATCTACATTTAATAAAATATAGCTGTCTTCATAAGATAAACTAAATTATCCTGACAATTTGGGTTCTTAAATGGCATTCTAGTCATTATTCTTTCCTGTTTATCAATAAACACTCATTTTATTCATCAAATTCACATTTCACGTAACACATTTCTTGATTATAACTGCTTCAAGATGTCTTCAAAGAACCTCCGTGGGACCTTAGGAACACAGTTGGAAGTAAGATAACAAATAGCATAAACTAAAAATAATTTTAACTGACTCAAGTGGAATGTGAAAAAGCCTTATTTCATTTGGACACAAATTGCTTCATGGTTTTACAGGTCACCGCATCTCTGCACTTTGAAAAGACTAACCGAACAGGGGAGATTAAATGGTGTAATTACTTTTATTTGGTCTCATAGCTAAGAGTAAGTTAGCTTTCATTAGTTCTTAACAAACTGGATTAAATACAACTATTTTAAGTTGAATGATACTTAACAAGATTGATACTTAATGAACTAAAACAGGAATATGAAAGTTTCTACTAGACTATACTGATATATTAGGATAATCACTTGATTTCATAGTTCCTGGGAACTAAGGATGATATATCTTATAATATATAGATTAATTTTAATAAAATTATTATGTATTATAGGTGATGAATGTTTCCTCTCTAAAATAAATATTTATTATAATACCTGTTCCTAAGTACTTTCACACAGAGATCTTCTAATTCAGGGATTTAACTTTTAATGGAATGGCAAAGCTAATTTACTTCTTCTATTAATGCTCTGTATAAGTAAATCAATAAAGAAAAAAAGAAAAACTACTTGAACACAGTATTATTTCCTATGCTTGACTACAAATCCAAATGTATTCAGCATCTCAAAATAATTTTATAATTCTGTCTGTAAAGAATTATATAAATATAGATAAAAATGTATTTTGATCAGAAAGTACAATACATGCATATCTGCATATAATATGTTATCATTTAATACTCAATGAGAAATTTTTGTGTTTATATAGCATATTGAACATATGACAAAAGAAAAGGCTTAAAGAGATGATTTCCAAACTAAACATATTTGAATTTTGATTCCTAACTCCTACAGATAATATTGACATAATCTCATGCTATTGAACTTAATCTTTTTTTCCTTTGAGCATCTTTTGTTCAGGAAATATGTGTCATACTAAGAAGTATAAGAAGACGGAGTGAGAGATCTCATAGGCCAATGTTTAGGTCCTATTGTGCAACATTAAGAGGAGTTTTCAATATTGTTTAGATGTATCCTTCGATATATACACACAATAAGATATCTGTGGCTCATACAATGCAAATTTTCTTTACTTCTTGCCAACATAGTACTCAAATTCTATAAAATAAACTTCTTTAATATAAGAATAATATAGCATGTAATAATGAGTATATATTAGCTACCTTTGTATTTACTACACACAAAATATAATTCAGAAATGCTTAGTGTTTTCATGAGAGTATCTGGAACTCTTGCTTGTGTGTATTGTGACTAGTGTAGCAAGCTCTGTACTGGTGTTTTTGGATGACATAATCTGCCAAAAATATTAATGCAAGCATTCGTAAGTATAAAAATGACTCAGTATAACAGAGAATTAAGCTATTTTACTTTAATCTACTTTCAAAATCCTAATTTTCAGGAGGGATGATTACAATAGGTAAATCAAAAAACAGAATTTAATATATGCATTATTTTAGTAAAAAAAAAAGTGACTTAATCTAAGTTGAATCTACACTGCACCTTGAGTGTTGCAAGGTGTAAAATATTAATGTAACAACTTTATATTTTCAGCTAGAAAGAACAGAGTTTGATTTTCTTAACTTCCAATAAAAGAAAAAAGAAAGAGATTGACATTCTTTTCTCTTCTACTCATGAGTCTACACAAGTAGTAATAAACCTACTGGGGAAACTGATGGAGCAGGCACAAGAAAACATAAAATTGGAGCAATCTCTAAAGCCATGCTTCTGGAAGGGAAGAAAAAGAAAATCTGCTTGAGAAATCAGAAATAAAAAGCATGCTTGATAAGACAGAAGACATATTAGCCAGGAACCCAATCCCACTGAAGTAATAAGAAAGGGTGATTGACAGGAGATCCTAGCTGAAACGAGAACAAAACAAAGAAAACAACAGAAATCACAGCAGCAGAAACAAAACTACATAAAACCTTCAGTAGCTCTTCTTTCTTACAATCTTACTGGGATCTATATTAATATCTACGGGTTTAGTAATTCTCTTTCATGTAATAATTTTAAGCTCAAAATAGTATAAATAGTCTTCAGGAAATAAATTCATTTTGCTTAAATTAGTAATTATTCTTTAAAAAAATTAAGCAACTGAAAGGGTTATTTTTATTTTTATAGAGAATAAAATACTGATTTTAAGGAAGAGATTAAAAATATGAATGTTAGGTTATATATATATATATATCAGCCTTAGTACTTGGTGAGTGTTCTGATTAAGATAACATTAAGTGCTTGTCCAGGGAAATGGTTCAGTTGATAAGTATGAGGACATGAATTCCGATCACTATTGGCCATGGGTAAAATAAAGGGAGTCAGGTATTATTGTGAACTTGACATCACCCTATAGTCCCCCAACACAGGTATATACACAAGTGAGATTTATATGTATATTCATAAATAGCACACAAATAATTTTTAAAAATCAAGCTCAAGGATACATTTTTATGTTTTATTTCTTTTTTTCTCCAGCAATTGTCTCTATTATATTGTGTAACTTAGTAACTTAAGGTATCCTGAGTACACAAACACACACACACACACACACATAAAAAAATAAACCCACTACGATAACTTCAGCAATACGTGATAGAAATTAGAATATGATTTAGAAGTTTACCTAGTGAAGAATGAAGCTATAGATCATTTCTGCCAACCATCTAGAGATTCCTGAAAGCAGGTTTTGAGAGAAGAAGTACAAAGTTAAAGTCCTGAGACACTTCTCAGAGGGAGCAAGTTTGTTCCTTCTCATCTTGAATAAATATTACAATGAAAATAAGAGTAAACCCCAAGCATATCAACCTCCTTGCTACTATTTAATATACCTAGAGTATCTTTTCTTGTTCCTAGAACTTAAGATCACAAGCATATATCACATACAAATATCATACATAAATTTGTATATTCATGCACTATAAGACCCACAGAATCCTGTCATGGGTATAACCCTTGCTATGTAAGTGTTAAGACCTGAGTTCAAATCCATGCAAATTTGGATGTAGTCATACTTATCTGTTATACCACTGATCTTTTATAGGAGGCAGAGTCAGAAACTCATGAGCCACATACCCTGGCATACAAAGGAGTGACCTAGAGACAAGGTCAGATGTAGGAATAATAACCAGGCTTATCTCCACATGAGAACAGTGGCATACATGTGCCAGTGCACATGCCAGGAACACACACTAAAGAATTAAATATAAAATATTTGATAAAGACAATGCTGATTGTAATGTTTGTCTAAAGCAAAATTGGGGAATTTTGAAATACGCTTATTAGAAGTTACGTTGTGAACAGCATTAGGGTGATGCCATTGGTGTGGTCCTGTCCACATGGTCTCCTGAGGCATACCAACTTATCCTCTCCTTATTTTGTCCTGTGACCTTTATAAGCTTTTTGGTCCTAAGGACATTTTGTTCTAATGTTAATTTTCTCTCCCCTCCAGTGGTTTAATGGCATGGATGAACACATCATGAAAAGGTTACTTGTAAAAATACATGAGCCCTCATATGAAAATCTATGCTGAGTAAGGTGTGTTCTGCTCCTCTGACACAATGACAACACCAGTAGATATACCAAAGAGAATGATAAAAATCCCAGGAGACTTCAGCTCTGAACAGTGACTCCCCAAAATGGAAGAGTGTACAGAATGGGAGTGCCTCTTCCAGGGAAGGACACACCAACTGGATATCCAATACCAAATGGTAAGCCCTAGAGATACAAATATGACTGTCTTTATACAGACTAAGTAGGTTATATTTAGGAATCAATATGTATATACATATGTACACATAATAACAGATAATTAAATAGGCCATGAATTTTAAAGAGTTAAAGGAGGAGACTATGGGAGGATATGGAAGCAGGAAAGGAGAGCAAAGATGTAATAATATGTGCTCTCAAAGACTAAAAAAAAAACAAAACATATAACATATGCTTAACTATGGAAAGGAGAAATCTGGGTTTATTTCTAATGTCATACTTAATGCTTAAATATGGAAAGAAAAACACCTGAGTAATTTTTAATCTCATACTTGATTTATAATGTTTATGCTTTCAGAAACTCTATTTTTCTTTATGAATTCCAATATGATTCCTAAAATTCACCTATATCTGCCTGTTCTTGTTTGTATCCTCGAGAAGCAGTTATCTACTAAATTTGGCAATGTGTATGAATAGCAGCTTTCTTCCTTATACATTTCCAATAAGGACTCAGGATGAATCTCATGCAAATCACCATACAATGTAAGGTCTGTACAAATAGCAAAGCAATTAAACTCATTCTAGGCAACTATTAAAAATAATACAAAAGTTATCTTTCAGAGAATAATGTTTTGTCAAATATGTTATGTCTTTGTTTAGGAGACTATTACATCTAGATGCCCTTAACTATTATTTGTATCATTATATAATTACATAAAGACATATGTTAAACATGTGTTTGCTTGTGCACACATTTTCATGTATACATACTATTCATGTACAACCTATCTCATAAGACCAGTGACATAAAAAAAAACATCTAACATTTATGCCTTTAAAAAATCTTGCCTACTTTCTGTCACAATGAGATATGGGACAAGATATTTAATATTTCCCTACTTAAAATTCTAAAACTATAAATGGAATATTCTCCTTACTTTACAAGGTTTTACTCTTAGTGATGATTTATTATAATCATGACTCACCCTTGAACATCAATTATTGTCAAGTTTTATAACATTGGTTTCTAATATTTCCCATTTTTAAGGGCTAGTTTTAAGTTTAAATTGTAAGGCCTGTATAATATTTTGGCTTAAGTCTTTTAGACTTCTTTCCCTAATAAGACAGGAAATATATATTTACAAAGCAGTTCACTGGTGTAGGAGGTCCTTCTTTCTATGTGTTGCTTGTATTGGTTAATGAATAAAGAAACTGCCTTGGCCTGATAGGGCATAACTTAGGTAGGCAGGGAAGACAGAACTGAATTCTAAGAGGAAGATAGCAGATTGAAAGAGACACCATGGATCCACCAAAGACAGATGCTGGAAATTTTACCTGGTGAGCCACTGCCACATGGTAATACACAGATTAATAGAAATATGTTAAATTAAGATGTGAGAATTAGCAAATAAGAAACTAGAGCTATTGGGCAAAGCAGTGCTTTAATTAATACAGTTTCTGTGTGGTTATTTCAGGGCTAAGCTAGCTGGGCAGACGGGACAAACAAGAGGTTCACTCTTAACTGTGGCATTGGTAGTTGAGGATGTTAGTATGACCAACTAACTGTCCTTCGTTGCACAATATTGAGGGTATTCCTAAGATGTATTTTTCAATGACAAATCAGAACATTTTTGAATGTCCAAAAGCCAGGTACTTGGTGGGAAATGCTAAATTTTATTTTCTTTCTTCTCCATAACTACATTTTAACCAGAAACTAATTGTCTAGCATCTTTTACCATAGTGGACTCCTGTAACACATCCTGGCTATTGTCATTCTATGTAAACATATGAGCCAAGCAAATTAGCCTCCAAACTTTTCCAATGGTCTACTATTGAGAAGCATGGGCAATGTGACTCCTAAAGACACAAGAACACTGAAAAAGCAGAAGATAGCCTAGTGTCCCAAATGACTGCAGAGAAGGTTTATCCATATCTCTCCAGACTGAGAATGAGTGAAAATTGACTTCATCGCATTAAATAATTGATATATATGAGTTGTTCGTTGAACCAATTAACACATCTTAATTAAAATTAAAATACAAAACTTAAAAATAACAGTGGAAGCAAATGTAATCTGTGGACTGCACTAGTCCCATAACATATATGGGAACCTACAAAAATGTATGATACCATGGGAAATACTGTTTCAAAGAAAGATCTATTAGTAACACCAATATTTAACATTACCCATAAGTTTATGACTTGCTTCCAGATAACAGCCAATAAAAACATTTCCTTCATTTTGAGTGACTACTTTTCTGTATTAATCTTCACTCAGATGCATGCAAAAACTGAGTAGTAAGTTTGACATACAATGTCAATCTCTAAGGAAGTCACACACTAAACATGTTAATTGTAGTAAAAAACAATAAATGTGAGTTTTTTAAGTCTTTTAAGTCTTTAGTATATCTGCTATCATCCAACTAGAAAATTATTGGGGAATATTAAAAACAGATAGTCATTATCCAGGAGGATAACTATATGTTTTTCTTTGGGTTCACTTTCTTATTTAGCTTCTCTAGGATCACAAATAATAGGCTCAATGTCCTTTATTTATGGCTAGAATCCATTTATGAGTGAGTACATACCATATTCATCTTTTTGGGTCTGGGTTACCTCACTCAATATAGTGTTTTCTATTTCCATCCATTTGCATGTAAAATTCAAGATGTCATTGTTTCTTACTGCTGACTAGTACTCTAATAGTTGGGATGGAGGAAGGGTGTATATGGGAGCAGGGAAGTATATATCTTAATTAAGGGAGCCATTTTAGGGTTGGCAAGAGACTTGACTCTAGAAAGGTTCCCAGGTGTCCAAGGAGATGTCCCCAGCTTGTTCCTTGGGCAGCTCAGGAGAGGGCACCTGAACTGGCCCTATCCTATAGCCACACCGATAAATATCTTGCATATCACCATAGAACCTTCATCTGGCGATGTATGGAGATAGAGACAGAGACCCACATTGGAGCACTGGACTGAGCTCCTAAGGTCCAAATGAGGAGCAGAAGGAGAGAGAACATGAGAAAGGTAGACAGGACCGCAAGGGGTGCGCCCACCCACTGAGATGGTGGGGCTGGTCTAATGGGAGCTCACCAAGGCCAGCTGGACTGGGACTGATGGAGCATGTGATCAAACTGGACTCTCTGAACGTGGCTGACAATGAGGACTGACTGAGAAGCCAAGGACAATGGCACTGGGTTTTGATCCTACTGCATATATTGTCTTTGTGGGTGCTTAGTCTGTTTGGATGCTCACTTTCTCAGACCTGGATGGAAGGGGGAGGACCTTGGACTTCCCACAGGGCAGATAACTCTGACTGCTCTTTTGACTGGAGGAGGAGGAGGGAGGAGTGGGGGGAGGGGGAGCGACATGGGAGGAGGGGAGGAGGTGGAAATTTTTAATCAATAAAGGAGGAAAAAAATAAATTTATATGACATCAGCATTAAAAAAACAGTCATTTTTCTATAATCAAGAGTTCTGGAACATTGATACCTTATGTTTTTGTTTTATTAAAGAATTTCATTGACAAAGGAAGAGCAATCTACTTATCTGTGGGCATAAGCACAAATGCTTAGAATGTACTTACAGATTATGCCAGTTTAGTAAAGTGATAGTTGTAACTTCTGCTCCCTGGGTAGCTGGCTAGATTTACAGTACCAGGAATGATTTTCTCTAGTTGAAAGAGTCTTAAGTTCAGTATAGGGGGCTGTTGGTTATCACCAAGTTATGTGTGTTTCATATGTGTTATAACTGGTAGGACGTTTGGTTGCTTCTCTCCTTTGGAAACTTTGGTGCCATGAAAGCTAGACCTTAGGGCTCAGACTTTCATTTCAGTTCAAGCTTAGGGTCACCTTGGACCTGTGTGTGAAGTACAAGATGTTTCGAGCAAAAATGACCTGACTTCCACCTCTTGGAGGCAACTGTAATGTTTTTAGAAGTCTTTTGGACAAACCTAACAAAAGGATACCTTCTTCTCATGTCCTCTGTTGGGTTTTATATTAGATAGTCTATGGCTCCTAGAGAACATTATCAGAACAGATGGGAAGATTCCAGTGGATGCCAAAATTAGACACTATAAACTAGAGAAGAGAAAACTCATAAGGCCACAACATTAAACAAAGAACTACAAGAAACTAATAAATACTGAGAATGAGAGAAATAGTTTTCCTAGGGAAGAATATATGAATTTTTTATCTAATACTAAACAATCATTCCTGAAACCATGTCTATACAAGTAACATTATGTAGAAGGAGCAGGCTATATTAATGTATTTCTATGAAAAAAATTAATGAAAAGAGAGTCCATGCATTTTAAAGAGGACAAAGGGGGTATGTGGGGCATTGTAATGGGAGGAAAGGGAAGAAGGGAAGGAATAAATGAGATAACTTTATCATTTCAAACCTTTTTTAAAAAAATTAAAAGAAATGGGTTTCAAAGCCAACTTGACGCTATACTTCTGGAAAAGCCTATGCCTTTATAAATGAAGGAAGATGGTAATGAAATAAAATGCATTCTAAAAAGCAAAGAATCTTTCATAAGTTTATAATTCGTGGTCTTAAGTGGTACTTATTGCATTTGCTAATTATAGCTGTCTGTTTTCCTCTGAACTTAAATTTAGCTTGCTATAACACAAGTCTCAAGTGATCTTTTTTTCATTTCATAGGAAAAAGCCTGAGAGTTAATGAGTTTATTTTATAAAGAACTTTATTATATTCATAACTTTTTGAAAAAAAAATGTTATGGTGGTAATAATAAGTTTTAGAATCAAGACAAGGCGAGAAAAGCTATATGAAAACTTGTTTGGCAGGATGCTGTAAAAATGAAGCAAGAAAAATATAGAACTGAACCCTGGAGTTTAAAAATTAACATTTAGCAAAATTACATCCGGATAAAAGTTTTTCTTATAACAAAAATGAGAATTTAACATGGGAAACACTCTTTTGAGCACAAGGATAAAAGAGAAAAAAATTAAAATATACTGCTTCATCAGACCACATCTCCAGCCTCATGTACTTCAAGTTAGAAATACTGTCTAATATATTTTAACCATATATGGTAACCTCAAAAAGATATTCAAATTTTGAGTATAAAATCTTCTTATACTGTCCCTAGATGGCATTCTCTCTTCTTACGTTGCTTGCGAGAATGATATATTGCCCAACAATCAGACTACTCACTAGAAATTCCTTCTTTATATTCGTATGCTCTCCACTCTTCATCAGATTTCCATCATCCATTATGTGTATTTTCAAATTAAGTCTGTAGTGCCAACTTTTTCCATTTATTTTCTGAAATTATCTTTTAAAATTCAATTTAGAAATTTTTAATCATCTAGTCCTCCTAAAGTTCTCTTTATATTTAGTGTCAGGTTTGTCGCAAGTAATTTATTCCTTGGAATGATTCAATCCACTATTTGATGTCTTTAAATCCAGGCTCTAGACTGTTCTTGAAGGTATCTCATTAAAGTCTTTCTATCAGTTTTATTTCTTATCTACCTTCATTTCTATTTATTCCAACTCTTCCTCTATTGTACCTTGTGGATTTTGCTTCTACATGTAAATTTTTCTTAATGTTTATATTTATAGGCATTCACTTGACGTTCAAATATGTGAAGTTAACCACATAGATCATGTTGCAATCTTCCTGTCATTCTGAATACAAGTATGTATGTAGTAACTCTTCAAAATGTCACTTGCAATATTTTTCAGTAGTATTTAGACATTTTTTATATTACAAAAGTCATAATTTCTAAAGTAATATAATTTTGAATTTTATAAATATACTAAAGGCAGCCTTACTCTTCCACTCTCAACCAGGAATTATCTATTTTATCCGTTTGGAAAACTTAATCTTTCTTTAGTACTTTGATCTTTAATCAATAGATGCTTTTTCTCCTTCCCTGTTGGAGGCCATTTGATGACTCACTTCCTTGAATCAACTGAACACTGTCTTTGTACTTTTGTTTTTGATGCTTATCTCAGCTGGATAAATGAATCTTATGTAAGTTCTTTCTCCAAAAACTCTGAAATCATCGTGTAAGCTGTCAATGTGTAAACCATCTTTTTATTCTTTAACAACTGAGCACATTTTGTACTTTATAAAAGTGTTTGTGCAAAAGTCATTCAAAACAAAGCATAATTTTGCAAAGCATAAATAAAAATATACAAATGTATGTAGATCTTATTGAGAAAAATTGTAACATGAGTGGAGTAATAAATCATGAAGGCTATTTGTACTGAGGAAGTATCAATGGTGATTCTATGACAAAATAAATAAGTAATTGTCATAATAATTTCCTTTCTCTGATTTTTTCATAGCTTTCCCTGTTCATGCATGGCAAGATGCATGCCTGATAAAGCCATCAACACTATGATGGACTTTTAAAGTCCCAAGAAATTAGCAAGCACATTGAAAGGTTTCTCTGTCACTTACATTTGAAATGATTTTGTCTCTTGAGTAAGGATTAAACATGAAATAAAATATGATTTTAGGCTGATAATTGGCAGTCAATGATGCACATTTCTTACTGTCACCATTCGGTCCAAAATCCTCCTCTTTTATTGAAACACAGCTATTAGGCACTGATTATGCTTCAAACAATCACAGTGTGTCACTGCCTAAACCAATCTTTTAAAACATATAGTAATTTATATATTACTATAATTTATATAGTAAGTTATATATTACAATGAACATATTTAAATTATACAAAACTTTAGATCCTGTTATTCTGTCTTTTTTCTTCTTTTTTCTTCCTCTGATACTTTATACTAAGAAAAGCTTTAAGGAACTGTTATTGAAGAGAAGTGACATTACAGAGGCAAAAGGAAAAAAAAATCAAAACAAAAGGAAATATATGTCGTGAGAAGACAATTCATTTACAGCCCTGAGAGCAAACTTGAAAGGTCCTTTTGAATTTGAAGATAGCTGTAGTTTCTGCCACTTCAGACAGTCTGGTTGGAACTGTATGCAGATTCCGAATCCACATGAGAGAAAGTATGCATTAGATTTCTTAAATTTAGAATACTGTTTGATGAAACAGATAACTACTGCAATGGCATAGATGGGCACATGAAAACCTTGTCATTTAACAATTTCACAATAAAATTAGTGATGAATATATTTCAAAAGATAAAAACAAATTGCAACTTTTAAAGTCTGTGGCAAAGTCATAGTCTGTTTTAGTATAAAATGTCTGCAATTCAAGTACTTCAAAAGTAGAGATATAAGGATTAGTAGTTCAAGACCATCTGCTATATTCTGAATTAGATGCCAGTCTCCAAAAGAAAACATAAAAGAAAGGTAAAAAAAAAAAAGATACATGAAATAATATAGTGTTTATTAACTTCATGATGTTAAAATATCTACAAGAAAAATTGAGAGTTGAGAAGTTTTGAGACTACTTACAAAGATGATAACCCATGTCTCTAAAACTGAAACAACTTCTTATGTCCTATAATCCTATAATTTCTTAAGCATTTGATTCCATTTGTTCTAGTATTTCTCAAAATAGGAATAAGAATGTGGAGGTGAGTTCTATGCTCTATATGATGATTAGAAATATATAAATTTTAACAACTTTATGTCATTACAGAAGAGAACTCTGACTCATATATAAAGATAATATAAATTATTATCCCCAGGTTATTTTTATTTTGTTTTCTTGAACTTGGTGTATGAATTAGCTATTGGTCACAGGGAGACTATAAATGTTTATCTATGTAACACTATGTACCTTCTCCTTCCATTGAAGACTACAGGAATTCTCAGAATGAGTTTTAAAATCAGTTACCAACAGCTATATTCAAACATACATTTGTAAATAAATCACCGAGCCAAGAAAATATTGTTTTAATGGCTCAAAAATATTTAATGGGCTTTTGACTTACTCGTAATCATGGTCTTTGGTATACCTCTAAAGGTTTTGCTCTATTTAAAAAAAAAACAAAATAAATGTGTATGATTTATTATTTATGTAATGGTACATTTTGTCCTTAAGCAACACAGATAATTTGCTCTATCTATCTAACTGATAGTTTTATACTGTGATTTTATTAATCGTATTTAATAAGGTCAGTATAAGATAATTTATATTTTAAAAAATAAAAAAATTAATTCTAAATAAATTTGCAAGCTATAATATTACTTTTATTTTTCAAATACGGAATATTTTAATAGATGTATTTTTGTATTCTTTCATATTTTATGTATACACATCACACATCAAGTTGGGAACTATAATGTACATTCAGATGATCAGTAAGACAACAATTGCCAAACAGCAATATGAGGCAAAAGTCAACAAAATTACCATTAGATTCATTTTCTCTTGGCCTTCTACTGTTTGACATGAGACCTACCATTAAGTGTGGTTAATATACCCAATGAGAGACTATTAGAGAAATTATTTTTTCCTTTGCAAACAAGTATCTTTTGAAGGTAGTTTATTGCTTACGAGTGGAAATCTGTAATCACCGCCCCCCCTAACCCCCCAGTCTGGCTTGAACCTATGCAGGCAGTGTCTTCCACCACAGTTTCTGGGAGTTCATGTTGGCATCAGTCCTCTTGTGTCAAGAAGACATCATTTCATTGAAGTTATTATTTCCAGTGACTCTTATAATCTGTCTGCCCCTCTTCTGCAGGGTTCACTGAGCTCTGAGTGGAGGGCTTTAATGAAGGCATACTATTTAGGGCTGATGCCCCAACAATCTCTGTCTTGTGTGTTTTAATGTTGATCTTCCCACATGCTCTATCATTCACAGAAAAATGTTATTTACTATTCCTGGTGATAAAGCTGGTACATAAATGTTTCTCTAAGTGTGTTCAATGTCAGTATCTACATTGATCCCCAAACTGAGAACAAATCCTGTCCTAATGTGCTCATGTAAGTCTGCCTGTAGACCCATCTCTAATTGCAGATGCACAAGAAACAATCATAACAGCCACTGACACAATATTTATGATGCTCTCAATGACAATTTTTGCACACCACACACACACACACACAGCCTTTTTCTTTTTCCTTCCAATCTGATCATGCTTCTTTTTCCCTTTTTTTGAAACCATTTCTATATAATGTCCCCCTCAAAAAGAGGTTCTGGCCTGCATTTAAACTCATCCCCATTCTGAAACTACAACTGTGAAATGTTAGCCACAGACCTACTTTTCTTATTAGTTTTGACACTGAAGGTAGATACCACAAAAGGAATGTAATGTATGATATATAAGTTTTAACTTCTTAAATACCTCTCCCTTCTCAAAACATCTATTACTTATTTTGTCTGTTTGATTTGCCCTTTCTTTTTTCTTCTGATGTTCACATCTGTCTCTTTCTTACCCCTAATCCTTTATTCTTTTAACTTGTACAATGAAAGTAGACCTTAAAGTTGTTCAATGAATCCTAAAATATTGTTATGTAACAAGATACCAAGAACACAGAGCCCCAGATTTCAGTTTAACAAGACATACCCTGATAAGAGGAAGGAAGTTAAATGTACAATGCAAAATAGTTTAGTATCCCACTGAAAGCTGAATGGATATGTCACTAGTAAATGATATTATATGTAATAAGAAATAAAGCTGATATGTTCCTCTTCATATCTAAGTTTAGGAAATAAAGGAAAAATTATAAAGTGCCTTTTATTTTTCTATATAATATGTATGTGTATATGTTATACACACAACACACACACACACACACATATATATATATATACATATATATATATATATATATATATTACACAAGTCATAGCAAAAGGTCACTTACAAATAGCAAGTAGGCAGTTGAGGAATCCCCTATCACACTGTATAATTTGAAAATTATCAAAAGTCATTGGTTGGAACTATGAGTAATCATAACTGAGTGTTCCAATGCTAGTCTTTCAGTGACTTAAGAAACTAATGTCAGAAGCTATGAGTCTTGCCATATTCTGGTCATTCATGTAGGAATAATTAATGCTCAGGAATATCAAATGCTACTCTGAAGTTGTCACTGTTCCATGTTTTAATTCCTTGGGAAGTTCACCTCTACTGCAAAAGCCTGACTGGAGTGGTTGGTGATCCCATGTCTTTTTTTCCCCAGTCCTCTTCTAAAGTGTTTTCTGCACACAAACCTTCACCTCACTCTGATCATACTAGTGCCATCCATCAATAGCTCCTGAATGAAAGATAATGCATTAGGGATCTGTAGAAGACCCCAGTTTTGTACTAGGAACCCTAGGGAGGCCCGAGTACTGTCAGACTCAACACAGAAATATAACCTGTGATTCAGTGTCTGAGTAGAGAGCCCTGGAAACAGACTGTCTTTTGCTTGTTTGTTTGTTTGTTTGTTTGTTTTGGATCTTTTTATACACTTCTTAGTTCTCTTGAGCTTCTTAACCTCGGCATATCCATCTCAGAATGAATTCACAATGCCAACTTTTGCACCGATGAATTAAAACCACATCCTATGACTAGTTCTACTCTAAGAAAATTATATTTGGAGTGATTTCTTTGTATTTATGTATTGCTAGAGGAAGGGTTGTTTTTGAAATGTTAAGCATTAGAGCTCTGCTTTAAAGGGAAAACAGTCTCAAATGTTTGTTTTCAAATCATAATTTATGCAAAATAGAACAGAGTAGAAGAATTATACAATTCCAGGAATAACTCAGGTTTACAATTCTGAAATAGTTCCGATCTATCCCTTTATCAAGAAAGGTTACTGTCAAGTGAATTAAACTGTGAATACTTAAATTAAATAGGCTATGTCATATTTATTTTGTAGAGATGCAAAACAACATCCTGTTTGAGTATAGTTTTGAAGTTTGTTGATAAGGAAATGGATTTTGGTTGATTTTTCATATTTCTTTATATTATATATGTAGATAGAGAGATCCATATAATTTAATATTATTGTAACTTTTTAAAGAAATATAATGATTGTAATTATGTGTAAATATGCACATAAATATGGTATAGGAGGTTCTTCTGTCTATGTGTTGCTTTCATTGGTTGAATAAAGAAACTGCCTTGGCCTTTTGATAGGGCAGCACTTAGGTAGGTGGAGTAGACAGAACTAAATGCTGGGAAGAAGGGCAGACAGAGAGCCGCCATGGAGCTGCCAGGTCAGACATGCTGAATCTTTCTTGGTAAGCACGACCTCGTGGTGAAAACAGATTATTAGAAATGGGTTGAATCAAGATGTGAGAGTTAGCCAATAAGAGGCTAGAACTAATGGGCCAGGCAGTGTTTAAATGAATACAGTTTTTGTGTGATTATTTCAGGTATAAGCTAACCAGGCAGCTGGAACAAGGGGCCCCTGCTCCCTTCAACACATAAATAAACGATAATAGTCAATTTGATTAAGCTTTTCCAAATATAAATAAAATGTACCGATCAACAATTGTTTGAATAACTTATAAAGTGTAGAAATGTTGGTGTTCACTAAGTCATATGAATTAAGTAAAGGTTAATTAAAAAGTGGTATAATTGATTTTTTATTTTAGCTCCTAAGTGATGTTAATATAATAGGCTCTCTAAAAATCCATCATTACTGACCTTGAAATGCAGCAGTGAGAAAGAGAAGGCATTTCCAATGTCTATATATAAGCTTGCCATTCAGTAGTTATTACTACAATTACCAATTGACCAGTGTAACAAAGACAAGCATATCCTTCTTTCCCTAGCCATATCTATTTATAAGATATAACCAAAATTACAAACCAGGAAGCATATTCTATAATATTAAGTTAACAGCAATTTCAATTTATTATACTATAATAACTCAAAGGTTTAATTGTGATTCTATGTAAAACATTCCCAATGTTCTATTTGTTTCTTTTCTCATCTGCCACTAGGAGAAAAAGAGCTCTTTTGATGTTTTCCTTCAGGTTTTCAGAAAAAAAAAAATCTGACAGTGTATGTGATCTAAGGTTGTGTGGCTCAAACAGTCAATGTAGTTTCCAAAGTGTTTCCCCCACTGGGCACACACAAAATATGCCCTTTGATTCTAATCTTCAGCCTCCTTCTCAAAGACCTGTCTCTGTCCATAACTGTCCTGCACTCAGACTCAGACTCTGATTTAAGATTTTTTATTTCTGTCTTTCTTTTCTTTTCTTTCTTTCTTTTTTTTTTTCTGCCAGGGTATTCCTGAGAGCAGCTTGCACAGTTGATCAGCTGTGTGCTTCGATTGCACAGCTATCCAGCTAAGCCACATTGTTTATGTCTGTGTTTCAATAATGTCTTAAAAGCATTTCTTTGCCTCTAACCGTTTGCAATTACTTCTCTGGCTATACATCTGTACGTTCTAGTCAGAGAACATATTCTTTCATTTTTATTAATAGAACTGCAATTAGAATTAATATTAGACTCCTACTCAGTTAAAATCCCATAAGAAGTTTAATGGTAAAATCATAATTGAATACCATTTTAAGTTGAGGAATTAAAATTTTTCTTTGCTAAATCATTCAGAGTTGGTAATTGAAAAATAAAGCTTACAATGCCATTAGGAAGACATGAAAATAACAGAAGTCCACACAACCAAGGAGTAATGAAATTCCGGTTAGTGAATACAAAACCAGTTTAAAGACATAACCAAAAGTAGCAAAAAAACCCACACATTTTTTAAAATCAAATTTTAATTAGATTTTATTGCTATTAGTTATTTCTAGTTAAAAAAATCTCTCATTCCCTGTCTGGATTTGGTATTTGCAGAGTCATCATCAGGCAGTTGGTTCATCAGCATAAATGCTCAAATGCTATCCTTATTGATTTCTTCCTGACTTTTCTTTACTTTTCTATCTATAGTTCAAATTGTCTGTATCCCATTATAATAGGAAAAACAATATGGAATAAAAGTGTCTGGTGAATTATTGATTCCATTTATGTGGGAGAAGGATCAAGAGGCAGCTCTATGTTCAATATTTCATGGAACCAAACCATTTTCTTCCACAGTGGTTTTCCTGATTCAAGTTTCTGACAATAATGTACCAGGATTCCCTTTTGTTCACATCTCTGATGGAATTTTTTATTCTTGTCTTTTTCTATAATAGCTTTATATAGCCTTTCTAACAATGTCATATTGATTTGACCTATTCTGATGAGCTACAATATTGGACATGTTTATAAACATCTACTGTCTATTTGTATGTCCTGTATCAACAAGGTTCACCAGTTATTATAGTCTTCTCCAATTTTCAGTAAAATTGCTTAATGTGTTTATACAATAAACATATGAAACCAACCTCTGTCTTGATGAACAGATGAATGGGTAAGCAGAAGGTCTATAGTATAAATATGTAATATGGATGTATAGCAGAGATGAGTAAAGCAACTCATACAGTATGCATGCATGGTAGACAATTTTAGTCTTTAAAATAAAATCCTTATATGTGTATTGGGAGGGATATTGACATGGGTTAACCTTGAGAAATTTGTATTTGTTGAAGAGTACTAGACAGTGAACTAATCTCACAGCTCATTCACATATGGAATCTATGATGATCTCAAAAAAGAATACAGTGAAAATAATGACTGCTAAAAATTACTGCAGTTATTGAAGCTGTGGTTTAGATATTCACCAAGTAGATATAGCATTACAGTTATATACAAAAGCTATATATTTATTTATATATATATGTGTGTGTGTGTGAATATTTATATGATATAGATAAATATAAGGACACAAAAAGTAGAAAATAGAGAAGGGAGTAGTTTAGTGCTGTGATTTGTGGGAGGAAGAGAGCTTGGAAAAAAAGAGAGAGAAATCAGAATGACTAGCAATGATGGCGAAGTTTCTTTTGGATGTGATGAAATGATCCAAAAGTGATTATGGTAATATTGCATATCTCTGTGAGCACAGTCAGAACTGCTGGATGATGTATTTTTCATATTTCTAAATTTAATTAAAATGTAATTACATAATTTCCTCCCTCCTCTGAATGATATATTTTAAATGGAGTAGTTGTCTGACTCATGGATTAAATCTCACTGAAACTGTTTGTAATTAAATAAAACATATTGGAGGCTTTTCTTCTTATTAGTATACATGTAGTGAAGTCAAATGGCCATAAATGTCCTATGAATTACATGAGATAAATGTACCATACAATTTTAATTCTGCAAGTGATATGCCATGAAAAAAACTATAGCCAGTTTCCCATTGTCCTCTTTTGTGGATATATTTTAATGGCAATACAGAAGTACCCATCATTTCACTTCACATATCATTTGTGTCTTCCTATAACTATAAAAATGGGTAGAGTAGTAGTCACCCAAACCATAAATCCAAGAACCCTAAAATTTTTTCTATATGATCCTTAATTAACCCATGTCTCTTCCAGAATCCTAGAATGCCACTCATCAGTTTTTCTGGTAAGTCTGATTGTCAGTTCATTATACATATCAGTCCAGATATGTATTGGAGAGATCTTAAATTCATCACCAGCATAGAACGTTGTTTCTTATGTTACTTGACTAAAAGATTTTGCAGTACTGAGTCATTAAATGGCTATGATAAGTAAGATAAACCAATACACCAAATGCATTGTGGTTTTTTTGTACATAAATCCTAACACCCGTGATTCTTAATGTTGACAATCAACCTAACAGGATCTGGAATAGTCTAAATGATGAGGCTCCAGGAAGACCGTGGGTGGTCATCTAGATTAGCTTACCTGAAAAGAGAGGAACCACTTAATAGTTAAGACTGTGAATTCTGTGTCCTGGAATCCTGGACTGAAAACTTGGACCAAGTAAGTTGAATAACAACATTCATCTTTTTGTGCTTCCTGACAGCTGATGCAAAGGGAACAGCTCTCAAGCCCTTGTTTCTATGACTTCTCTACCCAAACACCCTGGTACTGTTAGACAAAATAATCCCTTCCTGTGGGAGCTTTTTTTTTCAGCATATTTTAACAATAACATGACAACTTTTTAATATACTTCCTATGTATAATCCTCCACATTGTTGCCAGATAGGGGATTTGAAAGGCAAACGTGATCATTGATGTCTCACTATCACTTAGCATCTGTGAATAGCATCATTATCCTTGGAGATAAGATCAGACTACATTAACAATGACTGAAATGAGCTTCATGAGTTATATCAAACCCTGAGCACTTCAACTGGCTACTCATATTTCCTTTCTTGATTGAGGGATTTCAAGCAGTTTGTTCATATGTTCAACTGCTCTCTGCCTAAAGAATGACTGTTTCAAAGATTCAGCTTATTCTGAACTTCAGAAACACCATTCACACACCCTAAGGTATGCTAGTTATGCCCCTGTCTCAGAACATTTGTTCTTTGTGTCTACCCCAGCACCAAGATCTTACACTGGAATTGCGTACTCATTCTCCTCCACAATTTCAGTAAAACAAAGCACTTGGAAGAAACATGGTAATTTTATATTACATGCAAAGTTTCTAAATGATTAACTATCTCTGCACAAAAAGCAATCAACAACAAATTAGAATTAAGAAAAACTCTCTTCCGGTATTGGATGAGCAAGAAGTTTTGGGTTTGCTTTGACAAGAACATAAGAAACTGTCAAAAAGAATTCCAGAAAGTGTGTTAAGCATTAGTAAGATAATTTGCCTTCATTTATTATTGTTACTCTTTTGTGGTGCCAAAAACTGAATTCAGGTTTTCAAATATGTTAAGCTAGTGTTCTACCAATTTATTGCAATCCCTGCACAAAGTTCTTATTTTATATGCTAGCTGTCTAGAAATCTTTTCTTACTTTCTTCTTCTAAATCCTGAAGTTTTAATAGTTTAGAAGACTTCAAAAAGATGATTAAATAGAAAACAATTAACAGCTAAAAATGTGAAATTTCTAATCTTAATTATTACCAGTCAATAACTGATGCTGGGATTTCAGCGAAAAATTTATGAAACATCATCAACTAAGAATTCAATTACATCTTAAACATAAATCCTGACAGTCCAAAAAATGCTTTACATGAAAATCTCATTGATATGTCTATTAATAGTTTTATATCTTAAAATGTAAAACTTAGAAGCTATAATTACAGTTTATGTACCCTGAATATTTATTATAAATTAGGTTATTACAGAAGAGACAACATACATGCACAGGTAAATTAAAGAATCTATTTCAAGGCTATAAGGTACTTAAAATCTTAAATACCTAAATTCTCACTTCCTTTCCAAGGCAAGTGCTTCAAATTTGGTTTTAGTTATATCTTTTCTTCCAATGTTCAACAGGAAGAAACGAAGATATTTTTTAAATAAAAATACATCAAAGATTTCCTTGGGAGTTCTTTGTTATTGCAAATTCCCTGTGAGAAATGTGTACAACACTACAGAAAATTCGCATTTCCCCCTTAAGAAGTCGCATTCTAAACAGACTGGTAACAATAAAATGTGCTAACTCTTACTGCCTAACAGATTGCAACAAAAGACTGCCTCTAAAAGTGGATTTCATTTTTGTCTGATCCTTATCTTTCAACAAGTGTGGTGAATTTTGTCTTTTAATCATCTAATATATTAATGCATTAAGATATAATACTAGTGTTTTTCCTCCATGCAATGTCTAATCCTCAAATGTTGAATATTTGAGAAAAAATCCCTCATCTTTGCAATCTCTAAATATCATTGCAGCATGATGCTGAAGAACCAAAGTTCCTTCTTTTTGTCTTCTGCCTCCATCTTTCATCTTGTGTAAGCTACTTCCAATAAAACATTCCCATCCTCAGAAATGGCTAGGGGCAAAAGAAACAGGGTAGCCATCTGGAAGTACAGATAACCACAGAATGTTCCCACCCAAAAATCAGCAGATAAGAAAACTTGACCAGCAACAGGCGAAGTTCAAAAATAAAATTTCAGAAAAGTCTTTAGATATGAGCCAATCAGGATTGAACCCATCATCCCACACTCTGCTAATGTAACTTTTCTCATTTTTGCCTTTAAATAATGCCCTCCAGAAGGGTGGGGTATCTCCTCTTTCTGATGCTGTGCCAGTTGCTTTGACAAAGTCCCTGCTGGCTTGTATTGTGCACACAATAAGCCTTGCTTTTGCATTTCAGTGAGTTGGTCTCCCTGGTGGTCTTTTGGGGTCCCAATGAACTGGACATAACATTGCAGTATCTGTTTCTCTTCAGTAACAAACAAAATTGGGTTTCCTTTATGTTTTAGACATCATGTGATCTCATACTTAGTACCTGAGAGCAGAAGAAAATTGAGACTGGAAAGAGATTCTTTTCCTGAGAACTTAAGAGTGTTGTTTTTAGACTCTAGCCCCATTGCTCCAACATCTTGGTGAAGAGGGCAGAAGGCGGTTTTACTGAGAATAACAGTCTTCTACAGAAAACTAGATAAAAAGCATTTTGAAACATTCTGCTGAATTACTCTACAGACATTTTCCAACTATGACATGTTCACTGCTCAGTTGTTAGAAATCCTAACTTGTAAAAGAAACACATACACACACAGGCGGGAGGTGGTCTGCTTCAACTGTAAGACTCTGGAACACAGTGTCTCTCTTTGTAAAACAGATATGGGACCTGGAAAACCCCGGACACCTATGAATGTCTCTGTCTGCCTCTGCAATATGTTTTCTCCGGAGTGTGATAGACAGGGAGTGAAACTGACTCTAATTCTGATCTTTGTAACACTGACTCTAACACGATTAAGAGTGTAGGGAATTCTTCTCTCCTGTCACTCACTAGCAGACATGCAAATACTAGTGCACAGCAGGAGATGCAACCCTAGAAGAACCACAGGGCCTAGCAGCAAGACAGCACACAGACAGGGAAGCATTCCTGGGAAAGAACAGGAACCACACATGGCACAGGCAAAAGAAAGGTGGCAGTACACAATGATGGAATACATATTATTGATAAATTATTGACAAAAATCATCAAGACAACAGATCATGCCTAGACAAGTTATTTTTTAACATGACACATTGAACAACATGCATATTCTGTATAAAGAATGCAAGGAACTTGAAGCAGAACCAACTGCAATAGTGCAGAATGAAGTGAAAATGTAAGAGCTTATTTAAGAAATTAACTGTTAATTATAAAAGTGACTGAAATATTTAGGTACAGTTAACGTCAAAGACTCATGAATTTTCAACCATTTGGGTCACCCTTCAGCTGATAGACAAAAACTTGAAGTCATTTGTCTACTTCAAATCTAAGCATAAGTTGGGATTGAGGATATTCAGGTGCTCCATCATAAACAGATTATCTTAAATAAACAGTTCAGTGGCTGCAGGAAAATTAATGCATTAAGTTTATGGATTACCTCTTTCCTTCATAAGTTTTGAGAATCAACAGCACCTATTCATAGAAGGGACTGTGAACAGAGACAAGAAAAGAGACATTAATTCCACAAGCCAACATTTCTGAGTGAACAAGGAGAGAACACGTCATCCTCAACCAAATGTGTCTTGCTTGTTCCTATCCTAAAATGAAGTTGTAGGAAATATAAGTACATGTATTTGATGTGCTATTAAACAAAGAAAGAGAAAGACACGCAGAGAGACAGAATTGGAGATAGACTGAGCAGAGAGTGGTGATATATATGATACTAGATACTAAGGCTAGGATATATAAGATACATACATACTAAGTTGTGATATATAAAATCAAACTAGATGATACAAAAATCTTAAAATTTAAAACTATAGGTCTATAGAAGACAGGTTTATAGGGCTTAGAAAATCAACTGTACTATAATAATATAACAATTTAACTACTTAAGTAGGACAGAAAGAAAGATATGAGACTAACAGCCGTAAACAGCCAATTACAATCCACAGAAATCCAAAGGTCAATCTAGATAGTGACTTTTGAATCAGAAAGACATTGGAAGAAAGTAAAAGACAGAGCGCAAACAAAAGGGCATTTTTCTTGGCAGATTGAGAGGAAGAACTGTGAGTCAAAATAATATATAATTGTGACATAAAGTTTAAAGTTTTAAATTTGAAACAGTTTTTTTGCCTTTATTTGCATTAAAATATATATGAAACCGTGTGAATATGGCATTGAAAATCCACATGAAGATAGCATTTCCCTTTTTATGTAGTATATTGGAAACCTCTGACTTACTGAATGTTTTCATGCGTAAGTAAATGAAGGAACTTCTGCTTGGTAGCTGTAAAATACAACAAATAGAAGCGACTGACAAAACTGCTGGAGCAGTCAAGTGCAATCAGACCCAGGAAACATTCCAAACATAATAAATAGTAAAAATTGAATTTCTGTCAATTCTTCGAAATCTGTGTCAGAAAATTCCTACATGCAATAAGATTTTTACAACAGATTGGTCCATACATTTTTTCCAAACTAAAAATGTTTTGCTTGTCTCCCAGTATGAAGAGAAACCTCATAGAGTCAACACTTATTCAAACACATTTCAAAATCATGTTTATTTACCATATTAGTCTCCAGTCTCATTATTTCTAGACACCCTGTTTCCAGCTTGTCCATTTTCTCAAGTTTATTAGTAGGTAAAAAAAGTATGCACAATGATTTTATGTTAAATTTTTGGTCATATACAGGGTGCTAGAACAAAATTAGTTGCCAGAACCATACTTTCCTTGCTTTCATCAAATTCAAAAGTGTTCTGTATTCTCCTGTGTGGTACCCAGACTACAAACAAGCATCCTCTGCTTGCTCACATTTGATATATTATGCAGATTACTCGGCTCTTAAAGTATATCCCTAAGAATCATGTCAACATCCTATACACTGTCTTCAAGAATGGAAAGTTGTAATGAGTCTCAGAAAGAATACAATGTATCTAGCAAGGTCTATTCAAGCTTAAGTTTTCCTGATGTTGGAAATGAGTTCACTGTTACTAAATCAGCAAGACATAATAAATAATGTATCTCAAATAGACATACACATAAGTCAAGATTACATATTGATTGAGTCACAAAATAAATGTTGTCACTTTTGATATACAGGAAACTAGCTCTGTGTCATCCAATATTCAATTCAGTGGTCCAGAAACTTTCTTGAACATAGCAAGAATTGATTGTACTCCACCACATAAAGCTAATGATGCTTCATGCTTAAAAGTATCTAAAACTGTTCCCAATTAGGAAGGGACCAATTTAAGTTCAAATTAGCTCCACAGATAGATACCTTCAAGCATGGTGTTCTTACAGTGAGTGTTCCCTGAATAATACTGCTAATGCCGCCATGCTTAGGAAGTGTTTTAGCTCTGAGAAAGGAAACATCCTGTCTTCCTCCTGATGCATTTAGAACTCTCAGCTTCGTATGTTCACAATATTAGGTGAAAACAGCTAGGAAAATATCTGGAGACAGTATGTCTTTGTGTATGTTCACTACTGTGTAGTAAAATACATAACTAGCAGTCAGCCAGGTGGCTGCTTATCAGTGCCAAGCTTTGAACAGCAAATCTGAGCCCCTGGCTGCATGCCCCCTATCACAGAGGAAAGCATGCCCTGCCCTGTGTCTGTTCCTGGAAACCTCTAAGCCAAACTTTGTACACGGCTCTTACCTAGCCTGAGACAGGCAAAGGGTTGCTAAATGATTGTTAGCACTAGTCCCAATAGTCAACACTGCTGTGAATGTTTACAGTGCTGCAAGCAAGTCGGATCCACACTCTTGCTCAGTTAGAAACAACACTAACATTTCACACTGCATTTGTTCAATACTTATAGAGTTATATGATACGTTCTTCTGAATCTTTCACTTACCATTAAATGTCTGCTGTCCAGTTCCGTATGCCAGGCATTAAAAAGGAACTCTGAAAGGTTTAAAATTGGATGGGAATCATTGGGCCCAGGATATACACTGCACTACAACTGGTAGAAGAAGCTTTTTTTTGTAATAAACTTGAAGTAGCATTCTAAAATACATATGCAAAACTGTCTTTAAATTTACAAGACCACTAAAATGGGAAAGCGACTCTTGGAAAATTATTCTAAGGCACTAATGATCACAAGTCATCGCCATTTAGTCATTTGAGCCTCACTGAATAAAGGAAAGACAAGCTCTCTCAGGTACAGGAGAAATGAGCGTTCATGGAGAAAAACACAGAAACACGACTTGGTTAGATTTCATTTTTGTTGTGAATTCTACATGTCAACTTCTCAGATCATGAACAAAGAAAAGAAGACAGGGCCCACTAACGAAAGCACCGAGCCCAACAAATCAAGCAAAATGTTTGCTTTCAGTTTTACATGGGAAAAAATTAATTCCACTGTCAACTAACATGAGGTTCATCAGACTGACAACCAAGGAAATGAGTTTCCGAATAGATGTCCCTTAATTGTCAACAGCAGCTTTCTCATGCTGGGAAGACCACTCTCTCCAGTCACTGCTCAGATGCAGGGATTATCAATAGCCAATGAAAATAAACCAAGAAACATTCATTTTATTATCATAGAGAGGCATAGTGGTGGGGGTGTTTTTTCATATCGATATTGATGTGGAATTGCAAAAGTATTTGATATTGTTACAGAGCAGTTAATTTGGCAGGAACTGAAACCATAAAAAGTGGTACTGGTATATATACAACTTCACAATTTCAAGATAACCCCTAAAACAACAGATAACAAGGATAATATCTAAAGCACACATGTAAATAGCAAACATTTTTATATGCTTAAAATCATTTCACCTCATCTTTTTCTATTACACAGAATGATCAATTGCTTCTCTAATATTCATGAGAAAGGGGTAAAAGTTTATACAGGGCATATTTTAAGGAATGGAAAGAATGTGATCAAAATATATTTTATGAAAAATGTTTGCAATAAAGCTAAAATATTTTTAAAAGATTCTCTACATTTTAAATACATTCCACAAAATACATTCTCTACATTTTAAATACATTCCACAAAATAACAAACAATAACTTGTAATCAAATAACACACAAACAAGAGGGGAAATTATTTGAATCTCAGGATGAGGAAGACAATGATACTCTTTAATTGTGAAAATTCTCAACATGGGCACATCAGTATGAATTTCCTTACAAGATGTCAAAATCTTTCCCAGGAGACAGTCAAGCAATTTGAAATTTTATTGGAAAAACACCCTGCATATAGCATCATCTAAATACTGTGAAGATAAAGGGAGTTTGTAAATGTTGTGTCTTTGATTTCAGAGGAAAATTCTCCTGCATAGTTATGAGGAAGAATCATGCTGTGATCCAAAGATGTTTATGAAAACTGCTCTCATTGTCTGTGGGAGTTACTAGGGTTGATACACGGTAATATTTTTCAAAACATGTATTTTCTAAGTATTTTCTTGTAGTTAATTGTTTTCTCTTTTCTTTCCTTCTCAACTAATGTAATGTTATTGTAAGAAAACTTTGAGCATCATAGGTTTCTTCAAACTTATTGAGTGAGGTTGATACAAAAGATTTGCTAAAGTATTTCTCATGGTGCAGATTTTATCTGTTATCCCAATTAATAAGATAGCAATATTAGACAAATATGCCATAGTCTACAATTACCAGACCAAAGGAAATGAAAGTCTTGTGTATAAGATAAACAATCAAGTTTATAGAGATGTGAATAAACCAATTTCAATTAATAATGGAAAACATTCAGCACAAACTTACCAATAAAGAAACTGATTAAGTAACCTAGTTTTAAGATAAAAAATCTTAAAGAAAGATAAATAATTAGATGAAAATATGAGAAATATCTTTTAATAATATTAAAAAATACTGTTTTCCTAATCAATTTAAAGCAGCTCCAGAGTGGTTGATAATCCAGTATAAATAACACTAAAATAATTTTATGCAACTAAGGTATGTATAAGATAATGTATAAGATAATGAAAAATAGACACTATTTGTGGATCTCATTATTTACATACATAGCCTAAATTTGTGTGTTCGTGAACCAATTTAAATCAATCTCAGAAACAAATCATGTTGCCACTCTACTAAGGAAATGAAGTCTACATTTACTTTATACATTGTATGTGAAGACGCTTTACTCTTTACAAAAACCTTTAAAAACATTTTAGTCATAAATTTTATGTGACAAATATATTGTCTGAAAACCTGTGCTCATGAAGTAAGTCATATCAAGAAGCAAAGCGGAAATCTGAAAGGATCAAGCTTCCCTTGATCTGAAAGGTCTTACGCAGCCATCATCCTCCCACAGGGTAATAATGAATTGAGACAATAGTCTGAAGTCTCTCCTATCATGGCATTTTATCAAGTTATTCAGTTCTTCTCCTGAGAGACAATTGACGCTGAGAAAATTATCCCGGTGTCAGTCTAGGGATAAATAGGGAATATCAAAAATCTCATCAGAGAATAAATTAGGGTTATAAACCAGTCATTTGTTCTCAGCTTTAAACTATTGCTATTCGGGACCAGATTGAAATAATCTAAGGCAGTGGCTACCGTAGAAGCAAACTTGCACACATAATTAAAAACAATGTGTGGAGTAAGAAGTAGAGAAGAGATGAAAAACACTAGAGTTCTGAAAACCCTCAGAACATTGTTAACCCCTGTCAGAGGATACATGTGAGGCAGGGTTTTCATCTCCAGCAGTTTCCAGAGGTCAATATGATGACTTCTTTCGCAAAGGCAAATGAGGCTTGGAAAGATTGAACAAACTTTTCTGTCAATAAATCAGTGATTCGATCTAAATTAAAATAACACAGAGATTTCCTGTAACCACTGTATTACAGCCATGCTTATCTTACACGAATCTCAGTTTTGCAAAATCCACTAACTCACACCTTTCAAAATCAGACTAAACCCAGAAATTGAAACTTGTCAAGAGTTATATGACTTCTAACTGATAAATTGAAGTAAAGTAGACTGTGTATCCTCTCTGTTTCCGCTTAACAAATACCGCTACAATTCTTCAGGGAGATCAGATTTGAAAACACACTAGCATGAAAACACCTTCTTTTAGCATGTGACTATCCTAGGCACCATACTGCCTTAACAACCAAGATAAAAGCTGGTTTATGATAATTGTGAACTTTCCTCATTGGACGGATTTTATTTTATGTATCTCTGTGCATGAATGTGCATGCTCATGAATGTTTTAGTGATCCTACACACGTGCATACATAGGCCAGAAACCAGCTTGAGGTATCATCCTCATTTAACTTTTCATCTGACAGAGACTGTCATTAGTCTGGAGATTATTGATGTGCCTATACTGGCTACTCATCAGCCTTTCAGGACCTGCCTATCTACACCTATCCAATGCTGGGAGTATAATCGCACAAGCATTATCAAATTGGTCCTTTTGCATGTGTTCTTGGGACCAAATACACACCTTGAGTCTTGTGAGCAAGTACTGAAATGGGTGAGCTATCTCCTCATCTCAAGATATTTGTCACCTTCTTTGGAGGAAATGACTATTTACAGATAAACACACTGACTCCTATGTTCCAAACTGATGAAAATCAATTTATATACACCCCAAATAATGAACTTAATCTTAACAGAAATTAGTAAATATTCCTTTGTGCACTTGCCATTCTGGTAGCATTAAGGGACAAAATATAGTTTAATATTAAATATAATTATGTGATCTCAAGTGTGCACCCAAGAAGAAAGCATTGACAACAACAAGTAATCAACTCTAAATTTTAAATATCCTTCTTTCGGAAGGATACTAAAATTTTGAATAAAATTAAACTCTTAAATGTGTCTCTTAATGAATGAATCATTCATATGAATCATGTCTCCCTCAATCATTTGTAAATATTGAGATTTTCTACAAATGTAGTCATGAATGTATTTGTTAAAATGTCAGTTAAAACCAGAGGTAGTTAAATGACTATCATAACACGTAGAATATTGACACGTAAAATATGGGAACCTTGGAATCTCATAAAAATATATTTATTAGGATATATTTTAACTTCTCTTGGCAGGCACTTATCAAACTTAGAGAGTTAGAAGTGGAAAGGGAATATCTGTGCCAAATTTCTTCCGAAACGTTACACACTCTAATACAGTGTACATGACAAGCCTGGAGTGTTGAAAGGAAGCCATTTGAATTATCTGAGCACAAAAAGGCATCTGGAAAATTACCTAACAACTGAAACATCCTATTCACATTTTCTGGAATCTCCTACAGCTGAAACGGTGTTCAGCAGGTCCAGGGTTTATGCTAATTTGCAAGCTTTTGAACAAGTATAACAATTTCAAAGAATAGGCACTATTTGGTGGGTGTATCATTAACGAAATATGATTTTATCAGAAGAAAGAGAAATTTAACCTTAATTTTATTGCTTTTGTGTTAAAATCCCTACTGTAACATTAATATTTGGTGTCAGGTGAAGATGAATTTAGAGATAATGACAGGAAACAAGGGTCACAGGGCATTCTTTGTTCTGGTCCCTAAGGATAACAAGCATGGAATGAGCTAAATAAAGAATTCAAGCTCCTTTTACATTTTTTCTTAAGGGGAAAATGACAATTCATATCACCCAGTGTGCTTCCATTATGGCTTTCAGATTTTCATGCTTGAATTGTGGGATTATGGTATTTTCTGTGGAAAATCTGTAACATTATGACTTTTGGTGCAAACTCCCCAAGTGGTCTTGTGAGACCTGCCCTTAAAACTGATCCTTCAAAGTCACACCGGAAGTATGCTTCATATTTACTGGTTCTACAGCTTACACTTTTACATTGGGCTCTCTCTTCATTCTTGCAATTTCCTTTTCCTTGCCTGAAAACCCAGTACCCAAGTATCACTACAGCCAGCTGAGCTCTGTCTGCTAGTCAATACAGTACTGAGCATCAAAACGCTGCAGGTACCACTCTAGGTCCCAAATAGTCACTGTAGTTGCCCACAGAACCGTACTTCTTATCCTTTTTTTAAAAAAATACTATTTTCTCTTCAAATCAATCGCCACTCTCTTTCTGTCTCTGTAATTCTGTGTCTTTGTCTGTCTGTCTGTCTGTCTGTCTCTCTCTGTCTCTGTCTCTCTCTCTCTGTTTGTGTGTGTGTGTGTGTGTGTGTGTGTGTGTGTGTCTGTTGTCAAAACAGACCCAGTGGAAAAAGGAGATAGGGGAATTTTCTTAACTAGAATGTCCTGGATGAATCAGAAATTTCCTGAGGGAAAAATGGAAAAAAAAAAAAAAAAAAAACTTGATGTCTTCATCCCGTTGGTATTAAAACTTTACCACTAAAAATCCATTCAAATAGTCTGTCTCGGAACCAACTATTATTTTGCTAATATTCCTTTGAGGAAGAGACTCATGAAGTTCATCCCTGGAAAAGGGAGGCACAGCTTCCACCACCTGGTTCCAAAGGGCTTGTCAGGTCCTAGGGGGCTAGTCATCAAAGACGGGGTGCAGCATCCCAGCCTTGCTCTCCAGGTAAATGGGGATCACTGGAGGAAATGCGGGATCACTGAGGAAATGAAGCTCACTGAGGGGGAAATGGGAGTCACCCTTTGGATAAAATAGTTTTATTTTATCTGAAGATTGGAACTAGGAAAACGCTAATTAAGAATGCTTAAACTCATTAAATTCATACATGTGTCATTTTTCATCATTTTCAGATACAAAAATCAAATAGTGAAATGACTCATTTCATCCTGAATGACACTATGTAGATGTGTTTTTCCCCCTTATTTGCAATTTGATATCTACGAGACCAGGAGTGAGTGTCAGGAAGGCCAGTTTGAACTGATGCATGAATTATTTTTGGCATTTGATTTTCTATTTTAGCATACATAATAGAGTTAAAACTACTCAAGGAAAATGAGACAAAGTGTAAATTATAAATATTCTTGTTTCCTATAAAGGAAGATCCCCTGGTAGTCATTTTCATTTTATATGTATTAAAAAATTATGACAAGTATCCATTTAGTGGGATAGATAATTTTAATAAAGAAGTCAACCAGTGGAGTTACTTTACATGCATGTACAAGATAAAGACATACATATTTAAGTAGTACTTTAAAAATAAATCAGTTAAAATTATAATTGATTTTTAATGCAGAAAATAGTTTTTAATATCAATACTTTATGCTTTAATATTGAAATACTACAATATAGAATTGTGTCAGATTTTCTACTTACTTTGAATTGCATCAAACACTGTCTGCAAAGCATAGTTCTATACAGTTGCCTTGATTAAAAAAAAGCAGTTCATATGTTACTTCATTAATATATTATGGTAAATATAAACATTTTGAAAATTGGAAATGTTTTTCAATACATTGTAAATGTATTTTGTTTTTTAAAAAATATAAAGGAAATAATTTATATAAAATGTACTTTTTAGAGGGCAGAAATATATTCTTGAAATCCATACTCTCATGTTTAATTAAATGTAATGAGGTGATTAAATATTAAATGCCTCTTACAGTGGAATATTGTCAGCATATACAACACTCAGTGAGTTAAGTAGGGCAGTTAAGCACTCATCAGTTGTCTTCATAGTAATCTATAACACTAGTACATTTTTCTGCATTTATTTCATCTATTTTAAATAATCAAGTATTCTTTTGCCTTTTATAGTTATTTTATTTACATTTTTCCTTAATAATATTTAGATAGAGTAATTTTAGGTGTTGAGGAAGAGAATAATCATAATTTGTCATTTTGTGGCAAAGTCATTTACTTTAGTCATTAACACAATGAACTTTAAATTTTGTTAAATTCACTTTTACACCTTTAAAGTTGTGAAACTAAGATGCACACACAAAGCCATTGGATTTATAAATTATATACAGCTTAGTAGGCAGATAACTTAAGTTCCTCAGAGTTTAATTTAGACTAAAATTTGCAAATTGGCAACTAAGAAAACAGTATTTTTATACTGTACAGAATCTAAGCAAGCATGTTTTGTAAAAATATGCACATTAAAATCATAAAACAAAATACATATTCTATTGGAATGCACAGTAAAATTACAGTAATGTAATCATTTATAACAATGGAGGGTTTCTCCAATATAAACACAAAACAGCCATTCAGCTGTTTGCAGATTACATTAATTTTCGTTACTACAATTAATAGTTTATGTATTTAAATAGCTATATATAATTAAAGTCCAACTAGAAAAATAGGGGGTAATCTATAATATTGAAGGTTTAAGGTCAACTATTAGGAAAAAAATCCCTAAAGACAAGAAGGAAAATAAAATCTCAAGATGATTATTTCATTGAATAATTTGACAATCTTGTATCAAATTATTCATCACAAAAAAATTGGACAAATCTTCTCCTCACCATAGCTATGATTGAATTTTAAACCCCTAAGAGAAAAATATACCTACGAATTTTCATGTGAACAAATTGAATTCATAACATATTCTTTGTGCAAACCTGAAACTTGAGATCAGCTACAAACTTCTCCTTAAGTGAACTACTCTCCTGCCTTTCCATTTGTACTTCAAAAGCAAGGACACTATTTAACATGCTTCAGATGTCTTGTATTCCTTAAAGTACATAATAATTTAGCAAAATAGGAGGTTATTGATGTAATATTTTGGGATTTTACTAGAATAAATACAGAAGAGTGCTGTTAGCTGAAGGCACTATATACAAGCTACCCAAAGCATACAAAAATATCAAGTAATCAGAACCTGAAGATCAGAAATTAGTTGATAAATTAATAAAAGAAATGCTTAAGAAAAGTAGATGTTTAATGAGTGTTTTAAATCAAAGAAACAAAAGGAAACATTATGATGATTGTATGTAATTGGTGCACATATGCAAAGTACAAAGAAAGATATATTTCATGATCATTAAATTTGTTGGCAACAAAAGATATTTCCTAAATATTTAATGCAGATATGGAATGTGATTCAAGCCATACATCGGGCAATGAATGAAAGATAGCAAATCTCATCATCATCAGTGAGTGAGCAGAAAAGCATGCTACTGAGCAGATGTTCCAAAAATAAAACCGGGAAGCACTAGTGCTACTCTACCAAAGCCCAATGTCACTAAAGACGCGTTTTGAAGGAAAAGGGAACAGAAGTCATATGTAAAAGGCACACGACAGAGGCTGATGTATATCAAAAAAGATTCAATACCTGGGATGCAGTGCAATGTCTTTAAGGAAAGGAAATGGTGCCTCTGTTCCTCCCAGACACTCCAAAACAGGATGAAATTAAAGCACAAAGTCTACACCAACCTGGCTCTGTCTGGAAGGTAATCAGAAGTGGGTGGGGATGTTGGATTGTGTCACTAAAGCAACCCAAGTATTCTCATTTTACTTTTGTTGTTTTATTTCTCCAAGTCTGTGGCCGCATTTCCAAATTACCATCTTCCCTAGTGGTCATTCTCCTCTTTCAACCCCAAGTATGGGCTGTGTTCAGTACTTTTGTGACAGCCCACACAACCCCGCAGTAGGAGAACCAGAGCTCATTTATCCTTATCAGTTCCACCAATTAGGAAACCAGATGCAGCCCAGAACAGTTGTGGTACATTAGATGGGAAGGCACTGCATGGTCTAGGGAGTCTGGGAGACAGCTGGGGTAGGCATAAACAAATTCAGTTGCTGACATCTTAGGAAGTTCTATATACGCCAAAGCTTTTAGTAAATACACATTAATAATCAGAATTAATACAATGGTTGTTAAAATCTATGGTGATCTGAGATTAACTAATTATACTCCTTTCACACCAGCAATGACAGAGCTAACAAATTTCTGTAGTTTATAAGTTACTATAGAAGATAAATAAAAAGTTTTCTAGTGAGTCTAGGGAAAACTATCCTATATAAGGCCTACCATGGGGTGGACAACACGGTTGAATTATTAGTATACTCAAGAGTTTTACAGGATAGGAATTCGGGGTATGAAAGGAAAATTCTTTAATAGGGAATTAGAATTGAACTCTGCAGACAATAAGGGGAAGGAGGGTTGGGAGAATTCCTCCTTAGGTCTTTTTTGATGTTCCCGTGAATGTGAAGGGGAACTGCCACTTTAAGAAAAGCACCAAGTGAATCAGTCTGGTGACACCACTTGTATACTGTACCCCAAACCTCAGCACTTCCTCTACTCATAATAAAACAACATGAAACCCAAGAACAAAAGTTTAGTGACATGGTCTGCTTTGTCCCTATCAGCTTTAACTCGGAGTTTTAAATTAAAATCCTTATAGTATCTAAATATGGATATGGCTAAATATCTTAGGTATGGTTCAAATTTTCAAACTATCATGGGAATATTCATATAAAAATATACCTGGTTATATTTTAAAACATAACTTGTGATACTATTCAAAGTTTACATCAGCATTTTTTTTTCATTTTCTCGTATTCTAAACATGGGTAAGATCTTTTAAAAATCCAATCTCCAGTGTCTATTCTGAGGTTTTAAAGATAACAAGGTTTCTTTTTCTCTTTAAGTGCATCCAATGAAACATCGTCAATATTCTTCTCTTTAGCTCGTTTGAAAATTTGATTTCCTTCAGCAGAAGTGGAGGACAGCCTAGATAGACAGCTATTGCACGCAAGAACATATGGTCTGTACAAATTAAGTTCTGTCAGTCAGACACATGAAACTGTCCGTGACAGAATTAATGACAAGAAAAAAAGCTGGAAAAAAAATCTAATCACTTATCAAGTCAGGTCACACATCTGATAAATTTCTAATAAATATCTTGTTGCATAAAAGTTATGATCAAGTTTCTTTCAAAAGCAGTGGCTATTTCACCCTACTAATTACTTATCATTCCTCATCCCTTTAGTGATTTCTTAATCTTCACGGTTAATCATATTGGTTTTCATGAACTCTGATGACTTTTTTGAAATTAGGCAGTGATGTCTGATGAAGTTCATGCCGACGTTTTTTTTTCTCTTCTTTTCTTTTCTTTCTTTTTTTTTTTTAAGAAATGCTTACTCAGCAGACACTAGCTCTGTCAGAGAGCTGTATCCCACTAATGGGGTCAGCTAAGCCAGGGACCACTTTAAAAATATGAAATCATAGTCTGAATTTAAAGTGGTCAATATGGATAAGACCATTTCTTTGGTTAGATTAGAAGCTTTTAATTGCATTGAAGGTACTTCACTTACTGATGCATTAACTGAAGTACAGCCATTTTGACTCACTAGCAATTATCAGGTCAGCAATGCTACTAAAATAACTGCTTTCATTAGAGTGAAAAATAGCATGAAATACTTTGCTTTTAGTGACATTATGGCTCATTTCCTATACATCTAGAAATCTGTAGAATATATAAAATACCTTAAATGGAGTATGTATAATCACTAAGTATCAAAGAAGCAAACATTGATGGATGTGCATTTTTCTCTACTCATCTTAATTATTATTAATGAGCCATGATTAAAAATTAATCTCTAGAGTGATTCAAATCTCTCTCAAAAGAACAAATTATTTCTTTTCATACTATCTTTCTCAGTTTAGCCCATAGCCGTATTATAAAATGTTTCTAGTATCTAAATATTAATCTACCTAAATATACTTGGTTATAGTTTAATTTTTGCTGTTATTTAATAATGTATATGAAACAACCTATCTGGTTATATTTGAAATAATATCAATGACATTCTTAAAATTGTTCTGATCAACATTTTGATTCATACTTCTTAATTTTAATTAAGAACTAAAATACCTAGTGGCCAGAACACTGAGATAATTTCAATGTGTGTAGCAAAGTTCATCAGGTAATAAAATAATATTACTGGTAATGTATTAAGATGATAGAATGATATGTGGATACACACACAGATAAGAACTAACAAGTTGACCATATTTGGAACCACCCTTCCCCAGCTGAGGGGGTGAACACTTGTAGGAAACAGGTACAAATATTTCTTCTGGGTCTGTCATGTTTCTGGTGTCTAAAAGGAAATTTATTCACAACCTCACCATTACATCTTCTCATAAAGAATTCTTTATTATGAAGCTTTATGAATCACACATGGCTTATTTTCAACATTACCTTATTTTCTTTCCGACACGTCTGGCATATCTAAAACCACAAGGTCATGTGGTGGATGTGGATGTGAAAGTCCTGCAGTTTCATTGGAAGTAGATTCTCAGTGAGTGGGTTTACTTAGCTACCAGGGCCTGGCATTGAGGGAGCAATGACAATGCCCTTTATAGAAACCTAAATACATTGTGCTTTAATCGGTGTTTGAAAAGCTCGTCCTATATAGAGCTTTGCTTAGCAAAACAAGCTGGTCTTTTATTTTTAAGAATAAAACTCTAGAAAAGTGGGGAGTTGAAAGAAAATGGGGAAAGACCCCCCGAAGGGAAATATAACCACTAAAAGATGAAACACTGCAGGGAGCAGACAAGGTGAAGGCACAAGTGTAATAAAGAAAGAAGCATGTAGAAGCTGTGGGCTAAGCTCATTCCAAGGTATCTGAGACAGTTGAGGGAAGCAATTTAAGTATTTCCTCATCTTGAACATTTCGGTAGGTAGGATGCCACACACAGCTCAGAGATCCAGAAACACTAGGGGGAAAGATGGCAAATAGCTAAGATAGATAATGAATCCAGCTTCTGTGTATGTTATGATTATGAATATCTACCTTATTTCAAAGATATTCAAAAAGGATTTAAAGATAAGACATTATAACGCGGTCAGGTGGGGTATCCTGACAAGTTAGTACTGACCTCCCCACTCTTGTTTATGCCTTAGGAAAGACAAATGCACACTGTGAGTATGTATAAACACACTTTTCTCTTTTGATCCTGCGTTTTTAACATTAATTGCAAAACTAAGTGAGAGAAATGATGAGAATGTGCATGTATAACAACTAACTATGTGGGAGAAAACAGAGCTCTGAAATGTTTGCAGAAGTTTGTGGGGCATAGCAGGGTCCAGATAATATGTTGCTGAAATGTTGAGAAGATAGTTTTAACTTTTCCATGAAATAAAGCATATAATTTTATAGAAAATACTGTTAAAATTTTAAGACTTTTCTAGCTGTTTATAGAATTTATTATACATGTCAAAAATCATTTCCTCAATACAGAGGATATATGATGTCCTCATGTCAAAAACTGACTCAAGCATTGTTTATGCTCCTAACATAGATGGGAAATCTGGAAATAAACATGAGGATTTTTGCTTGTTTGTTTGTTTGTTTGTTCTCTTTTGAGGCAGGGGTTATAGCCTTTGCTGTTCTTGAACTCACTCTGTAGACCATGCTGTCCCTGAATTCACAGGGATCTACCTTCCAAGTGCTGGAATTGAAGGCATGTGCCACCACTGACCAGCTTTTGTTTGTTTTAACATGTTTGAAAATACTGACTTCTTAGGGTATAACACTAGTGGCTTGTGTGGAAGAGTATAGCCTAGGCTAAGGAGATACTGCTTTTTCTGCAGCAGAGGAACTCAATGCCTCCATCTCCTGGAAGGATGAGTTCAGCATGCTCCTTTGGGGAGGAGGGATTTTGTATTTTAATGCCCTTTAAATATTCTTCAAAAATAAGCACAAACATACAAAATCATTGTTACATTGATAGCCGGTTTGGATAAGCCACAACTAGAAAAAAAATTTAAGCAAATAGACAGTCAAAATTATTTAAAATATTAGGTTTTTTTATCTATCAACTAGAGCTTCTGAAACCAATAATTTTTAGGTAACCATAATGAATTCTCTGGATGTTTGAATAAGCAATGGTCCTTTTCCTAACTCTATCTTTACAAAGCTAAAAATCATTTGTGATACTCCAAATCCCACTCATGTTGTGCAAGAATAACAAATAAAAATTCTAATGCAATGTAAAGGCTAATGTTTGACAGAATACTCTTCTAGCTGTCATGTCTCAGTTGACAAGTTAAAAGCCAAAATAATAAGGATTAAATGCCTTTACATCCGAGCAGGTGTCTAGTCGTCAATAATATTCACTGAAGGCCAGTGTATGTAGAACACTCCTCTACATTTCCTGATTCCTTGTCTGGCTCGAGGCAGAAAGGACAGGGAGGTAGACAATGATTGGTGACACCTCTAAGAACTTTGCACAGGAAAAATAAAAGCTTTAGCGGGAATGTACCCGAATTGCTTTATCAGTGTCCTGTTAAATCATTTGATTTTTCCACTAAATTTGTTTTATAAAACTGCTACTTATAAAATTCAAACATTATAGTAAAATTATAAATTAAGAAGAACAATAAAGAATGCACTTTAAAAGAATATATGGCTTTTTTGAAGACAGAGAGAGACAGAGACAGAGACAGAGACAGAGACAGAGACAGAGAGAGAGAGAGAGACACCCTTATAGAGAACCAGAAATAGAAGAAACAAATGACTTTTAATACTGTGGTTCTTGTTTTTATTTTCGGCATGATCACTACAGATTAAAAGATATGATGTTTAATAATTAATTGAAAATTTAAGAAATTAATAAATGACAACTCATTTCTAATTTAAGCTCTCTTTAACTAAAGGCAAAACATATATATGTATATATATATATATATATATTTAAAGAAAATTCCAAGGTGTTAATGTTTAAACAGGAGATTATCACCATCTTATTTGAGAAGAAATAAGATTTTATAAACCTCACTAACTAAGTTTACATGGCACTTCAAAAGTGTAGGCTTTAAAATTATTATCAATATTTCAGTATCTGCTATTTTGTACTTCAGTATTTGACATATGTAAAATACTAAATTAGTCAAATTAGTCATTATAAGAGAGTAAAGAAAATTTGAATTTCTCTTAAACAAATTTTATATTTCAAAATTATATTCTTAAAGCCTAACTTAAATTCTGATTAATTCTTATAACAAAAATTAAATATCATTGATCTAGAGCAAACAGAATTAAAATATATAATCTCAATTCTTAAACCTTTTTTGTATCTAAATCCATTTATTTTTCTTTTCTGTAACATTCATTCAGTTTTTAAAAGCATTTAAAGTATTAAATAATAAAAATCAAAAAAGAAAGTTTAAATGTTTGACAGAATGTGTTTCTCTTTTTTGGTTAATAATAATTATATAATTAGTTTACATTGATATAGACATGTGGATACAGATAAAAAAAGAAGCTGTATACATACATAAAACTCTTTTTTATCTTTTTAAAACTCAAAATATAAAAAATGTGAATTAGTGTATATGTCTGAAAACACGAGAATTTCATTTGTTTATTAAAAACCTGGCCAAGGCATCTATCCTACGACCTTCATCCTATGAAGAATCCTAAAAGAAACTACTGTGTCTCTGAAAAGTTGACCTTATCTGACATCAGAAGGACAAACAAATTCACACACTATACTGGCCCACCACCACCAATTTTGTTATCTCTAATATGTGGAAAGCTTATCAACTGTATATCCTATGTTAGCCATGTAAGAAATCAAGTATATTATTTACATGACACAGTGATGTGTGTGTATACCTTACTTCAAACAAAAATGTAAAGAAGCATAAGCAAAAATTTTCACACTGCTTACATAGTGTTTTTCACTAAGATATAATTGCCCTTGATGCTGACAATGCAGGGCTGCTTTGATGATGCCAGCTCTATGGGACTGCAGGTGTTTCTTAATCCTTATCAGCATCTCATACTTGTGCACAATTGTTCACTATCACGTTGATGTTTGATCTAATTTCATTTCTGAAACTTATCTGTACCAAAGTCAGGTGATTCCAGAAATAAGCTTGACATGTTCAATGAAGAAACAGTATGGATGGAGTAGCTTTGGCTGACTTTCAGAGAAGAAAATATAATACTGGAGGCAAAAAAGGGGAGGGGAAAAGAGAAGGAAAAGGAAGACGATTAAACAAAAAAGCTTTCCAGACTGAAATGTAGAAACGCTGTAGGGTGCTCTAAATGCAAGTGATTAAGCTTTCTTAGCTATTATTCATTTAAATATTTTTTAACACTAATATACTGAATTAGGTTTCCTCCCCTTCATCCGGTGGTGGTGATGGAGGAGTTATTTTCATTTAATAAAGAAACTGCCTTGGCCCATTTATAGGCCAGCCCTTAGGTGGGTGGAGTAAACAGACAGAATGCTGGGAGAAAGAAGCTGAGTCAGGAGTGGCCATGATTCTCCCACTCCAGACAGACGCAGGTTAAGATCTTTCCTGGTAAGCCAGCTCATGGTACTACTCAGAATATTAGAAATGGGTTAGATCAATATGTAAGAGCTAGCCAATAAGAGGCCGGAACTAATGGGCCAGGCAGTGATTAAAAGAATACAGTTTCCGTGTAATTATTTCGGGGCATAAGCTAGCCATGCGGGCGGCCGGGTGCCGGGGACACAGCCCGCCGCTCTTATTACAACAGAGTGTCGCCCAACGTGGGGCACCAAATGTTGTGGCGCAAATGAATGTAGACAGATTATATAGATATATACAGCTTTAATAAGGAAATAGACTTACAGGACCACAGGTTCCCGCGGAGTACTGGAAAAGAGGAGCAAAAGAAAAGGGGCTGCTGGGCTCACACCCGGCAGATTTATCCGTAAACATTAGCCCGAGGCGAACACGCCCCCAATGGGTGGGGCTATGTCCCTACATGGTGGCACTTAGAGGATAGTGTTAATATCCTTTAAGATTTTTCTGTGTTTACTTCCAGGGTAGTCAAATCTTTCTCACCAGGCTAGTTTTCCTTTTCACTCCTAGAATATTCTGTTCAAAATGAAGTGTAAAACATCAGCGAATAACCCACAGCCCAGTATCTGAGGATTTATCACAAAATTTGGGATTTGTTATTTTTTTTAAAAAAAACAGTACTTCTTATATTTTCTATGACTTATTGAGGGTCCATCATTTACCTTGATAACTACACACTCCATGAGGTAGATACTACAGTTTTGATTTATCAGGTAAAATATCTTTACATCAGAAAGTGAAAACCACTGACTCAATACAACACAGACAAGTATCAGCAAGGGCCAGGCCTGCTAGGCCTAACTCAACATTCTAGCACTGCCCTCTGTACCCACACTCCCTGATTTTCTCCAAATACAGAAAACAGTACTATCTGAAACAGAGGCATCGCATGATTTACTATTACCACTGTTTTACCAGAAACTCCCCAAATGAAGAAGATAGAATGTGAACCTGGAAGAAAATTTCACCATGTTACTCTCAGAAACAACTAAGAAGATTATTTAACATGGGTACGTACACTCTCATCTGCTGAAATTTTGTTGTTCCTAATCAGTTGATTTGAAACCCACTGATGGCGTAAGGGAGGTGATCATCACCCAGAATTACACTTCCCAGTTCTGTCCTCTCTGTGGCAATTGTAAAATTCACAGGCTTAGCAAGGAAATAGGGAAAGGGAGGGAGGGAACAGAAAGTGTTCCCTGCAGCTGCAGCTGACTTTCTGGCAGAGTGGAAAGCCACTGTGTTGGCAGCTCAGGCTGGCATCAGGGGTTGTCAGTGAATTTGGTTGAGGACCGACCTTCATCACTCACAAACACTCTATACTCGCCTTGCTCCACAATGAATGGAGTTTTACTTTTGTACAATTATGATTAGGGTTATTATGAAATCTTTCCTAAATTAATCAATAGAACCTCTATTTAACAATATACTTAAAATGGAAATAATAAGCATTTGGCTTTTTAAGAAAATAATATACTTGGTTTAAGTGAAATTCTGGATTTATACAAACTGTACAATTTCACAAAGAGCTAAATAACTTCAAAATTATTTTACCTTGAAGAGGGTAGAGTATTAAATTGTCAAATAAGAGCACAAACCCCCCATCTCTTTTAGATACAACATCTTACCACATTCCACTAAAATGTTTAGTAATTTAGTTTAGAAATCTTTTTAATATGAATCTAAACTGCTCTTGGAATAATTTAAGAATATTTTTTGTTTTGAGTATTAATAAATTAAAATTCATTTATGGAGTATGTTGTAATACAATCTTGCCCAACTTTTTGGAATAACCCAGTTTCCTTTTCCAATTTTTTTTTTTGAGACAAGGTTTCTCTGTGGCTTTGGTGCCTGTCCTGGAACTAGCTCTTGTAGACCAGGTTGGCATCGAACTCACAGAAATCCTCCTGCCTCTGTCTCCTGCATGCTGGGATTAAAGACATGCGCCACCACCGCCTGGCCCCTTTCCAAATCTTAAATCTGATATTTTTTCTTTTTTAAAGATTTATTTATTTATTATGTATACAACATTCCTTTCATGTATGCCTGCATGAACCAGATCTCATTATAGATGACTGTTAGCCACCCTGTGGTTGCTGGGTTGAACTCAGGACCTCTAGAAAAACAGTCAGTATTCTTAACCTCTGAGCCATCTCTTCAGCCCCTGATATTTTCTAATAACCTAGATGTATTTTAGAAAAAATAATTTACCAGATGAGTATTTTTTCTAAGATATGCCTGTATTACATTTTTCTTAGCAAAGAATAGGTTAAAAGTTTAGAAATGCAAAAAAGTAAATATGTTCACACACATGCTATATACAATGAATTGGATACAATATTTATTAATTCTATGCCTATATACTAATAAGATTTTCAAATACTCATTTTTGTTTTATATCTATGAAGTATTTTAAAACAGAAATGTTTGTTATCAGTATCTAATAAACATTATATATGTCATAAACTCATAACACCTTTGTCTAATTAAAACTTTTCACTTAATGTCAAAGACATTATCACACCCTAACCTTTGCCAAGCACTTCCACTTATTTTGATTTAGATGTTCAAATGGAATCAGTCCTCTAGCTGAAAAGGATGTTTGGAGAGGATCCAAGCCTAACACCCTTGGAGCAGCTGACTCCTAGAGAGCATCCTAGTGATGGAGACTGCCACTGGCAAAGTCATAATCGGCACGTTCATTCTTGATGCCTTGAACCTGTACTTTCCATTTATACTGTGAAGCCTCTCAAATAAGATTTAAATAGAGTTGAAATGAGATCACATTTAAATCCAATGTGCTGTAGAGTTCATTTTAAACTTTCATCTGATTGTGCAAAAACATATTTCTTTTATAGACTTCCCTACATAACCTATTATGAGCCTTGGTTTATTTTCCCCCACTTAATACAGTTACAATTCAGTCTCATTTCTATTACAAAGCATGCATCTGTGAGCACACACACACACGTATGCAATATTAAACCAAACTAAAAAAGAAAAAGGGTTCTGATGTTTTAGTAAATAAACTTCTTAGCTCTGGTTTTTCCTTTTGTAAAATGACTTGTACTCTATTTCATACACAGTGACTACTAGGACAAATATTCTAAAAGACCAAAACCTTCTGATGAAATATCAGGCACTACAGAGTGACTGATATTGGAACCAACAGTAAGCAATGCAAGCTGGGGTCTTTGAAATACAATTAACTGGATTTCTAGTCACTACATGCAATATCAACCCAGCCACCAAAGCTTTCAAGAAAAAAAAAACTGTTGCAGACAATGTTCTTAAACTTGAAGATACAATTGGTAATCTCTGAACTTAGAGTGATTAATAACAATTCAAGTAAATGCAGGCAATTTGCAAAGTAATCAAGAGAAACAAATGTATATCTATAATTTTTGATAATGATTCCAATGCAATAACAAGAAGAAGGCTATTTTAAGTAGCACAATCCTTCATGTTTACATTAGTAAAGATACCTTTCTCATTTCTGTTTTATATAATTTTATGCATATGGGCGTTTTTTGTCTACATGTATGTCTGTGTTCCATGTGCATGCAGAAGAAAATATCATATCCCTTGGAACTGGAGTTTGAGATGACTGTTAGACACCATGTGAGCACTGAGAAGAAAACCTGAGTCCACTGGAAAAGCAGTTAATGCTATTAACCACTGAGCCACCTCTCCAGTAGGAACCCACCCCATTTCTTAATATTTGTTACACACCTTACATTTATACTATACAAACTTAAATGAATATAGAAAAACTTCTTTCTCATTTTTTCTTTCCTTCATCTTTTTTTATTCCTCGAATGCCTTGTCTTTCAACAATCTTTTACTTATGTTTTTGAATAAGGAAGGTTTCTTCCACAAGTGTCATGTTCTTATCAAATTTAAGGATTTCTTGATTGTTACCAGGTAGTGTTCCCTTTAAATGCCTGGCAAGTGACACAGGGAAGTAAATACAGATTGTATTTGTAAAGTGTGCCTTGTTTTATTGTCTCTACCTTGCAGAAACAACTCAGTGAAACGAAACCACTTCTCAGCTTTTAAAAGCTCTGTTTCTTTAGGTATATCTAGTTACTCATCTTAATGTTTATACTTATTGAGGAGTGGACCACTTGTAAAGTGTGAAGTCAGAATAAGAATGGCTTTAGAGATTCCCTTGGAAAGAAAACTAGGGTCTGCTTACCATGTACCTTTGGAGACCTTTTAGATCATGACCTAATCAAAAGCAATTAGTGAAAATGTAATTAGAAGGTGTCCATGTTGATGGACATGGCACATAGAATGTGTGTAAATTCTGTGGTAAGGTATTTTTGGTGATAGTTATGCATGGCTTCATTTTAGTTGGGCAAGGTAAAAGTTCACTTACACTTACATGTTGTCAGTCATAATGTTCTGTGTTAGAAGTGATCTTCGGTTACCAGTGGGCACCAAACATAGGAAATGAAAGTGAACCTGAAATTTGTACTGAGTTCTAATGAACTCTTTCTCATCATTAACATCAGAGTACAGTATCAGGGAACAATGAGTCCACCAGACACTGATTTGTCGATTTGGGATATAAATATCTACCAAATCTTCCTAGGAGACTGTTTTGTATCATACTAATAAAGTATACATAAAAGATACAAAATATCTATGTCTATCCTATGATACTCTTGCTTTTATCCTCTTAATTACCATCAGTCTTTTCTCTAGCTGAATTGCCAGCTTTGCTGTTTCTGATCTCAAAGAAATTCAGAATTCCCTACTTACTGTTGATTTGGCTTTTGTTGTTTTTTAGTCTCCCTTTTAAAGAGAAAACCCCTTTAGTTCCATGAGACATAAATATTTTATTATTGATGAAACAAAGAAAGGTGAAAAAAAGCCTTTACAGAATTTCCTGTAGAAACCTTGGGGAAATAAAAGTGACATGCCAGGGCCATCTGTTTGCCACCGTTGAGCATGTGTACTCAATGGTTACGCCATGTTGCCAAAGATTAACCATCATAAAAATAACTGTGACATATCTCTTCTTATTCTAATGGAAGGTCTCCAATTAATAATAAGAAATGATAAAAAATATGCACCAAGCACTTAAAAACTGTATAAGTATAAAGTAATTACATACAATATATTTCATTTCAACCATTTCCATGCATGTATATGATATATGTTCCTCATATTGAACACACGCTCATGGTCATGACTCATCTCCTTCTTACCCTCATTGACTCCCTTCCTCTTCCCAAGTATCCAAGTATTCTCTGTAATGTTTACATATTTCCTGAAATTTGCCATGGTATGCTATAGCCTTGGGCTAAGGAGAAATGTACAAGCTTTTTCCACATCTAATTTTATCTTCCATTTATAATTAAGCATCAGATAATTTATAAGCTTTATAATACTTAAGAAACCAAATGAATACAAAAAACCCTTATGGGGAAAAAAAGTAAATTTCAATATATTCACTTGGAAAAGTTTCATCAATTTTTTAAATTTATAAATAAGGTCTTTTTATGCTCTTCCCTTTGCATTAATCTTATTTACAAAGTAAATCTAGTATTTGTCATGTTGGATGATGTCTTATACAATTGTCTTTAAACAATGGAATCTCTTTGTAAAAATGTCACTTTCCAAAATATGAGTCAAAGTTCTGATATTAAATATATTTGTACATTTACTTTTCAAATTATTTCTTTTCTTTCAGGGAATGATAACATAAAATTTTCATTAACCCTTTCCTTTCCCCCCACTTTGAACTCTCACATATCTCTCCTAGCTCTCTTTATATCATTACTATTGTGAGCTGAAAAATTTGTAAGTATTGTCTTTAAAGTTTCCATTTTAAGATTTTATATTTAGCTGTTGTAATTATTATATTTAAAACTAGAAAGTATTTTAATAAGGTTATTATCTCTAACATAATTCTGACTTTCTACTGAAAATACATTTTTTAGCTTTCAGCAACTTTTGCTAGGAAATATCTCACACTATCTATGTCAACTTTCATACTGTAGAAAAAGATGGTGTTTTTTAAATAAATCATTCCATTTCTGAAGTTTTTTACAATTTAGACTGTTCAAATATTAAGAACTCATTTCATTTAGAAATGCGAGCAGACATAGGCCAAGAAGTCTACCAGATAGTCCCTTGCTGTTGTTATACTAGAAGGTGCTCATCTCACAAATTACCTTTTTATACCACAAAATGGAGTGTGTTAAGCCATTTTGAAATACTACATAATGATTCTGTTTCATTAACTAAAGCTTTAGAAGATAGCAGGAATACCAAGAGTCTTCTTTCTGATGTTCACTATTTTGTTAAGGTAATTCTCAATGGTTTTGTGTTCTTAAAGACAATTAGAACAATTATAACAGAAAAAAGTTACAATGGTCATGTACTATTGAAATGATCCTACATGGAAGTATACAGGGAGACCTCAACAACATCATTATCCAACAAGCAGAGTCTCACTGCTGAGTGCATTCGATGATAAATTCTTCATTAATGAAACTACCAAATCATTGGTATTTTGTAATTTGTATTTAAAGTTTCTTATGAAGAACATGATACATTTCAATGGAAAAACTATACCAAGCTTTATTTGCATTCTTGAAATGCCATGGTATCTGAAATAGGTATCATTCATTAAAAGAAAATATGCAACAAAAATTCCAGTGTGTGTGTATATGTGTCTGCATGTGTATAAATGGTATAAACTCTCTCTCCCTCAATCTCTCTGAGTATATATGTATATATATATATATATATATATATATATATATATATATATATGTGTGTGTGTGTGTGTGTGTGTGTTATATGCATATGTATATACACATTTACATGTGTATGTAAACATATATGTGTATATATGTATGAATGTGTATACACACATATATAGAGAGAGATAGAGAAAGAGGAAGGGAGAAGGAATTTATGTGATGTTAACATTTTAAAATAAAAAGCTCTAAAACTATACAAAATGTCGGCATTTTAAGTTCCAATTCAGATAATTTTAAGGGTTTGGACAAATACAAGGCTAATATAAGAATTTAAAAAGGAATAAAAACAAAACTGGATGATGTGAAAATTATGATATCTTAAATATTAGAAGACATAAAAGAAATGTGATATATCTTCCTGCTTAAGAATAATGGCCTCATGCTGCAAAATACATCTGAAAACAAAAATATAAAAGCAGTTTGCACTTGTCAATTAGTAAAGATTATAACATCAATAGAAGACCAAAGTATGTCTTAACTTACTGGTGAAAGCTTTGAACAAACCAAGAACAGGACCAAGGCAGCCAAGAAGTCAGGGAGATGACAGAAAAGCTCCACCTATTTCCCTCTGTGAAAGTTTCCAAGTATGCCCTCTCACTTACTCTGCAAAACTGAGCACACATTCCAAGTAAATCATTTGGTATGAAACTACACTCCAGAAAATTATCACCTACAACAAGCATTTACTTGAATTGCTTTAATTTAAAAGTTTCTTATGAAATAAAAAGGAAAGTAAAATTAAAGATAATGGGTAAGCTGAAGTTTTTCTAACTGTGTATTTTACTGTTGTATGTAATCCAAATAAATAAGTCCCTAAATATACACTAGGCCACTACCATTACAACTTCTCAAGTATAGAGCACGAAAATAGAACAGCGTGACTTTATCTATTACATGTACATTGTCTGTTCTAAGTTTAGCACTAGTCAGTGAAAAAATAATACTGTGAAACAACAATACTGTATTAGAACTATGAAGTTACTCCTCTTTTCTAGTTATTGAGATTTGGCGTTAAAAGAAATAATAAAATATCAAGAATATTTATGGGTTGCTCCTGTGGTTATATATTTTCTTCCCTATATTTTAAATTATAGTGAAAATTCATTTTTGAAGTTATTAAGTAGCATGTTTATGTCCTTCCAACCTTTGTTCTCCAGGTGGCTGAGAGTTCAGTTAAATTCAGAGCAGGCTATCCTGGAAAGTAGGTTTCAAGAATTCATAATGTGAACAAGGCTGAAGGATACACACACACTCACACACACATACACACACACATACATACACTCCCATATATATGTACACATTTATATGTGCATATATATGCATATACACAAACATGTATTATCTGACATTTACGACAGCACAAGGAACATTATTTCTAGATAGGGCACTTTAAAAATGTTTCCCCGAGGCAATGCAGCTCTTGAAAGGACTGTGGCTGGTAACGTCAGATTTTCTCAAGCAGAACTCCAGCTCTGAAAAAGTAAATATTGCTGCTTGTTCCTCTCAGTCCCCTTCCCCCTAGAATTTTCTCCTTTGACCTGGTCAACTAGTGTTCTGGCCTGCTGCGCTTTTATGAAATTAAATGAATCATCTTTTTGTACAACTCCGTTAGAATGGAGCACACTTGAATATTTCTTGTTCACTTGTCAGCTGCTTTGAAGTTGTGTTAATAATAATAAAAGACAGAAAGGAAACTGGCATCATAGTGAGAATGTTTTCAGGAAAAAGGGCTAGGAGAAATGAGAGCCCTTTAATCCAATCTCAAATAAAATAATGTTAAAAGCCCAGTGCATTGTTGTTAAATCTGTGATGTCACCATGTTCATGTTCGGTTACTGTTGAAAAGATGCTACAAAAGGAAGAAAATTTATTTTTAATTCTCAAGAAAAGAACGTGTTACATCCTTTGATATTTTATTATATGTTTTCCTGTAGCTGGAGGTTCCATAAGGACAGAGACTGTTTCAACCTTGTTCAACCATATGGCCGGGATTTAAACAGTTGATGGATAAATTATGCTAAAGAAAAGCAAAGGTTAGTAAAAGTTTTTAATTTTTACACCTACATCGAGTCTCTAGAAAATAATTCTAAACTCAAAATTACAAATTGGAATTAGTTCATTTCTAATCATAAAAATCATTAAGGCTCAAAAAAGTCTTAAAAAATGTGCACAAGTATTTGTGTGGATGAGTGCATGTGTACCATGTGCATACTTGATATCCACAGAAACCACAAGCGGATGTGGAGTCCACTGGAACGTGAAGGCTGTGATATGCAAGTGGGTGGTGGGAGCCAGATGTCCTCTGCAAGAGCAGCATGGACTCAGCTCACCTGTGTCCGTACCACTAAGATTCTTCTAAAAAAAAAAAAAAGGAAAAAAAAAGTCTTTTCTCATTTGGCATACCAAACCCAGTTCCCAAGTATGAGTCCTATACATCACAGCCTCGGGCACCAGTCACCTTGTTGCAGGAGCACTGGATGAGGAGGTCTGATGTGATATTGAGGCATTTCTAAACTAGAAGAGATTAGTCTCTTTGCTCTGTCCACACTCATTAAACATTTTTATTACTAAAAGTTCATTTTTGCTAGCATACCCTTCAGGACAATGTGTTCTGTCTTATCCAGGTTCTATCTATAGATAACAAAATTTGGGGCTAAAATGAGATAAAATTTAAAATTAAACTGACCTGTGACCTCTGTAAGACTCCCAAAAACTAAAAACCTTTTATAGTTTAAGGGTTCATCTCAACTAATATATGTAAGTGAAAGAAATAAATGATAGGAGTTTTAAACATCTTTAATGTTGGCTATTTATAGTATATACATAGTAGAATAAAAATTAACATAATCCCGTAGATAAGAAATTATCTGGTATGGTTTTTACTTCGTCAACATCTCTCTGTAAGGACAATTCTATAGCAATATCATCTGAATATCATGAGTATCAATGAATATCATGGATATTGTCTTAATTTGAGGGCACTATACAACCACATTATCCTAAAATGCTTTAGTATTTAAAGTATCAAGAAAAAAAAATGCCTTACATCTTTAAATTAGCTGAGCTACGGCAATAATGATGAAAATGTCTATACTACACGGTTACATTTAAAATATTAAATGGTCCTATCTTACTATACATCTATAAGAATGCGATTAATATAACAAACACAAATCAGTGATATATTAAAATATTTGTCCAACAAATTTGTTTCCAAAACCACTTTATCTTTTTTCCTTGGTGTCCGGTAGGTGAATCAGCACTCACCAAGCAGAAATGGAGGCTTCTTGCTTTGTGGTTCATATTAACAAAAGTAAGGCTAAAGTACCAGTAAAATCACTGGGAAAATATAACCATTAATATCAATTCTACTAAACCATTAATAAAGTGAGCAACTTGACTCTACTGTGAGTGTTTATTTACAATGTATATTTCTCCAGGAGTGTGGTGGAATGGTTTTAGCATCTGGCCTCGCGTAAATAATAAGTCAGCTTAGTTAATAGCTTATTTTCAAACAGTGACTCATAAAACAGTCAAGACTCTAAAATACAACAGGGAAACTGAATTCTTAAATGCAAAGGAAGAAGAAAATGTCTTTTAAAAAAGCTGCATATCACTGGGACTTTTAGGAAAAGCGTTCTTAAGACACTTTACATTGAAATGAAGTCACTACAAACCCTAGAGCCTTTTTCTCTCAGTCTTGGGGTCTCAGTGACTATACTTAAAATTCTCTTCCAAAGGCAGCTAATATTCCAATCCTACCTTCCTCTGCTTTTCAAATGTTAAAAGAGAAACAAACCAGATGCATCATAACTGGCATGGGTGTTCAACTGAAGAAGCATGACTAAGCATTTAAAAATAACAGCAATATTTTGCACAATTCTGAAAAGCAGCTCTGCTAGCTAACAGAGAAGTATCCTAAATCTCTCCTACTTTAGGGACTAACCAGAGGATGCCTCTCTGTCGCTTGGCAATAACAAAAGCAGGTCAGCGTATTCGTAATCTCTTGGATCAAGGTCAGTTTTTAATTCCTTCTTGTTGATACATTCATCTGGAAATGACAGCTATTAGAAGTACAAAGATAAGCAGAAGTGCTAGTGTTTACACAAACTCATCATCATGAATACTTTAGGAACTGGAAATTGAAATCTGTCGAAAGCTTAAGAAAGATGTGTTTACCTCAAAGAAATCAGAAAGACTCAGAGCTTGAGAGAATGGTTCTCAGTGCAAATTTGAGCTGACTGCTGCTCCGGAAAGCAATATGAATCTGCAGTTTTGTCAAGTATATCAGTGCTTAGAATTCTTTACTGTTCTTAGCATCTCCTTTTGATTGTCTTACATATTATATATAAATAAAAATTTACAGCAAATATTTTTTTCTGTTTAGGAGACTATTTAGCATGTTAGCAGATGTAGCACAAATATATAAATACCTGGCTCCAATCAAAGAATTGTGTCATTATTAACTGGATTGGAAGACAACTAATTCATCTGTGAAGTGAAATTATTTTTAAAAGATACAGAACAACGAAGATGCACTTAGCTTAAAAAGAAGACTATGGTACCTTGTACTCTTGAGATAACCTAAGTACATAACCATCAAAATGCTCTAATCAAAACACATGAAATTGTTATATAGATCATAGACTGGACAAAATAATAAGACTTAGTTCTTTCAAGCACTAAAAAGACAAAAATGTTCATAATAATCAATAAAGGTTAAATGGCATTTCTTTGTTTATCAAAACAAACATATCAGAGAGATCTATAAGTACTAGGCATTACCAGTAGTGTTGGAGCTCTAAATGGATTTAAAATATACAGTATAAAACTATGAAACAATCTATCAATTAAATAGTTAATAAAAGGTTTTGGATGTTGAAACATAAAATTTTAAAAAGTCATATTTTCATATTAAACCAATATTTCTTATGGCTTATGTAGATATTGGCGATGTGTGTAGGTGAAAGAACACAATTTAATTAAAAAATAGGAAGAACACAATTAATAGAAAAGCACTTCGAATATCATGTATTGCCAGGAGCAATCTGTGTTTATGAATGATACCATGAACTAAACAAGCCAATTGTAATGTTTCATCTTCAAAGTCTCTTTAAAAATATTTTTAGAAAGATTTTAAAACTCTCTCTTTCCTAGTAAATGCTCACAATCTTCCACTTGCATGCAAATTAAAACCAGCACATATCTTGTCTAAATTTTAGCTTTTCACTGACACTTTACAGTCGATAAATATTGCAAGCAATTAATGCTATCTAAAAATCTATAGCCTCACACGAAAACCAGCAAAACATCATGATGACCCCACTACAGCGAAATGTATTAATGGGCTGAGCAGGTTATTGACACAGAGAGGATCTTCTTGTCAGTAGAATGATAGAATGAGTCAAAGAAACAGTCTCTTATTCAGAGTAAAGGATACACTTTTCAACTTACTTTATTTCATTCCTAGAGCAAAGAACTATTTAGAAATAACAGATACTACATTATGTATCACAATGGCAAATCTAATTCCGCCTTGGCAGAGGCACGAGTAAACGCAGAAGTGAGTAACTACTTGCTATATTGGTGCCATAGATATATAATTGCCTCCAGAAACACCCTCTTCTGAATACCACCTACACATTAATAAAACACATTGAACTTACAGCTAGACCCCTGTTCTATCCCATATGATCCCTGAAAAGGCTTTGAAATGAGGACACGTGCATAATTAAGGCACACTGAATATCACAGTACATGTAACAAACTAGAGTATTATGAATCCTCAGGGAAACCTCACAGAACTAATGTATTTTCTAAAGAAAGCTGCACATGAGTAAAGGGAGACTCAAATGCTAATTAGATCCTCTCAGAGAAGGCTATAGAAAAGTTGCTCCTTGAATTCCGAAGTTGAACACAAAATGGAACATTTGTATACAGGAGACTGGATGAGAGAAAGGGCTTGATATAAAAGCCCTTCAATAGATGATTTACACAATTTGTGAGAAAATAAACTAAGCAAAGCCAAAAATACAACAATGAGAGAATTCTCATCTTTCCAAAAGGGTTAAGTATGAGAACTGATTTCCTATTAGAAAGGGATTATATAACAACAGAGGGAAATACTCAGCCTAGCATATGCTAATTCAGTCAGCTTTGCCAGGCATTGCTGTGTGTTTTTGGCTGGCTGACTCACATTCCTTTCCTCCTCTTTTTTGCCATTTTTATTACTAGATGAAAGAGGTGGAACTCTCAAAAAACACAGTAATTACTACAAAACATTAAGGACTGTCCTTTAGTGGTTATGAAATTCCATTATTTGCACATCTTCAGAAACTATCATTTTACAAAAGTCATCTTCCTTAACTATTCACAATCCTTCATTAGTTTATTTTAATGTGTATTGTTCCAGGTCGGTAGCATGGTCATGAAAAGAGACTATTATGTTCCTGGAGAGTAAAAAGCAAGGCAAATTATTATTCAAACTTCAACAAGTAAAATAGAAAAGAGTAGCAAAGGAGTGTCAGTTAAATTTTGTGCACACTTTTATTTACCTTTAAATAAAATATATTTATTTAACATATATATTCTAATTTGTAATTCATAGTTATTCATTTCAACCTAAACTTATTTGTACAGATTGAAAACCAGAGGGCATACAAAGTATAAAAATGAGCATAAAGTAGAGGTATCATGGTCATTTCCTACAAGAGGAGGGATAAGTGGCAAGATAAAATAATAAAATAAATTAAAAAGAAAGTACAAGTATACTTTACACATTGAATATTCCAAGCTTTGATGTTTAAATAAGCACCATCAAGGCACCTGTACTTTTAAGTGTAAATAATTTTTTCCCAGAAGGTAAAAATATTTCATTGCAAGAAATTAATTGGCTTTATAAAGTACACAGAATCAATAAAGCCCTACATACTTCACAGTCTTCACATCTTTGTCAGGAATAGTGCTTTTCAATTCTGCTCCCAAGGAGAAGCAGTACCTCTGTTCTACAGATTAATCATCATAATACTCATAACTTTATTAGGGACTCAATTCAACCTCTAAAAGGCCTTTTATTTCCTTGGAACATGAAATTATTGGTACTACTTGATCACACCTTGCTTGAAGATTTTATGTTCCTAGAAGCAAAAGAAAACTTATTTTTATTTTAATCCTTTCCTATGACTAAATATGGTCTTCCTTAGCAACATTGAAATGGGTGGCAGATACTTTAAATATCTAAGTGAAATCTATTGACTGACTCTGAGTTATCCCAATGTTGAATAACGACCATCCTAATATTTACTTCAGACCTCTAAAGTCTACACTGAATAATGAATGTCCAGCTCTGTCTAAGGAAGGCCTGATAACTTCATCTTCACCTATTCAGACAGCTGCAGGTTTTGAAGACTTATTCTCAAAAGCACAAAAATCCAAAATAATTCTCAACCCTATTGATATTTTCCAATTTTTTCTTTTTACAATCTTGGTTGTTTCTAGTGGAAGAATTCATTCTTGTCATTGTTGAAGAAAACATATTCACTGAAAGATGGAAAAAAGACTAAAAGGTAAACAAACTCACTTTTTCCTCATCTATCACATTATTACCACAGATATTCATTATTTAAAACCTAACAAGGTTGGCCTTTAGTCTTTAAAGTAATGATATATTGTAAGTGTGAACATGCATGAGTATACATGACTAAATAACAAAGAAACATTTCCCTGCTCAATAATTACTTCACTTATTTTGGCATTATTTAACTCATGCCTAATTAAGGAGAATATTTATTGCATAATTTTTAAGCAGAATACCTTTTCTAAGAGGACAGTAATTTTTTTTCTTTTTAAGGAAACCCACCAAACACATTTTGAGAAGCTTGTGTGCTTAATTCTTAGATAAAAATCAATATGCACAATATATCAAGTGTTTTGTTCTTTTGCAAAAGGAATCCAAGCAAAATTTCATTCGTGGCTGTTATCCACTGGGCTTTCGTGGCATGCTGAAAATAACATTAAATGCTTAGATCTTACCATTTTGTGGACTCATCTGATGATTATTCCTATGTTAGAAAATCAACATTTTATGATATGGATTCATAAAAATGAATGCCACTTATTGCCAGCAATTTATCTGAACAGAGATTAAAAATTTAATTCCTGTAGTCAAAAAGAAAACAACAAACAAACAAAAAAAGGAAATCTATTTTATGTAGTGTAAGGAACACTAGTGAACAACCCCTTAATAAAAGCAGTTCTCCAAACACCAGTGATCAGGCCTAGCACACGAAGCATTCTCTGCTATTCACTGTCATTAAATTAACCCATGAGCCTGATAGTTTACAAGAGAATCAAATGTTCACCAGTAGTTAATGAAAATGCACATAATCCTACCAGGAGTGATTTACGAATCTCTGAACAAAATCTGTTTCTTTCTGATGCTTTGCCGTAGAATGGCATGGTGCTCTTTGGATTATTTCAGATTTTAACAGGTTAAAGCATTGTTTTTGACGACCATAAGTCAGAAAAATACTTCCCATTCATTTCTTTCTGCTGCCCCCTGACTGCTTTCCTGTGTTTGCCTGTGCTGCTGAACACATAAAGCCTGAGATGTCATTTGCATCATCACACAGCAGGGGGCTTCAGTGCCTCCAAGTCCAGGTTACTCCACACTACCCCATCACTTGAGGAATTTAGGGAACATGCCTTTTTTTGCTTCTTCAAGAACTACACTCTAAAATTCTTGACATTTTCAACTAAAATGTTGCCGATGTACTTGTCCTTTTAACTATTTTAGGTTAAACCAGTACATTTAAGCTATGCCTTTCTTTCTTTCTTTTTTTTTTTTTTTCTCATAGAATGAGTTTTTGATCTCGTCTGACATAAATTATCTGGGATTCTTTAACCATGAAAAAGAAAAATGTGTAGGGAAGGAATTGAGAACGATTGGTCAGACTGAATTCACAGAAAGGTACAAGCATGTTATCTATCTACACATTTAAGTTTTTTCTAAGATACAACTGAGAAACAAATATAGGCCTACAAGAATATCAAAATTTTCTCATATATATAGCAAAGTATGAGTGCTGCTGTATTGTGAGGCTGAGACTGGGAAATACGCATTGTTCAACGTCATTTGATTTGTTATAGTTTTACTAAACTAAGGATAGAAACTGGACAGATGTGTAAATTGTATTTGCCCCCAGGGAGATTATATTTATTTTTACCACTGGTTGCTAGAGCTATAAATAAAGTAAGTTAGAAAGACAGCTACCAATTTGGCAAAAGTCTTCTATTTCGGCTTGGGAATTTTGCTGTTTAGGCTGATGATTGTTTTCACCTGTTTTTTCAACCGCCTCGGTCACCAGTAGAGAAGAGTTGCCTTTGTCAAAGCGTTTAATGAAATGGAATGTATTGATATGAGAACTTTCTCAATAAATATTTTGGGACACAGATCAGAATTAAAGCAAAGCACAACATTACATTACCAATACATGTTATCCTATCTTTTTATCTCCAGGTTCTTCAAATAGGTGATTCAGCTTTTTGCAGAGTGTATCCAACCAACTCCCTATAAAGGGGAAAGTAATGCCAAGCATTGCTTATTCTCGGATACTTTTAAATACACAGTTAGGATGCCATCCAGCAATTCTTCGCTTACATTTTACTCTTTAAGTGGTTTAAGTAATTTTTTTTTCTTTAAGAAAAAAATGATGCAAGTTCACTGTTTCAATGAAGGACAGTTTTATACTTTTAGACCTGCTGGAGGAAGGCATGGGGCCAGTCATATTGATTGCTGCTTAGCTATGTTACACACTTGCATTCTCAAATCGGAGAAACAGGAAAAAGACAACGAAACAATCTTCAGTATCTTGAGACAAAAATCAGCCAAAAATAAAAAGAAATAAACCTCAGAATCTTTTGCAGTGAGATTTTTTTTTCTTAATTACAGCTTATTTGGGAATAAGCTTCTTGAAGCTGTCAGATGTGGGCCCCCAAATATACAGACTGCTTTCAAAATATCTGTTATCAACAAAGGGAGAAGTGAGTGCACTCTGCTCCAACATCACTGACCAGAAGAAATGATCTTGAAAGGACTTAAGTTATTTGAGGACACATAAAAGAATAAGAGATTTGAGAAGCAATAGTGTGATGGTAAGTGTACTAAAGATACAATGCGTTTTCTATAAAATGTCTGGTGAAGTTATGTACAAAACGGCAAGTAACTATGTATATTCACCTGAGCGCTAATCTGAAGGCATTTATTGGCAACTACAGCTAACTGTTAATTAGAATATCTTACAGCAGGAAGTATTAAGGCACTGGTAAAAAGACAATATTCAGGAAAATCAGGTGTCTCTGCACATATCTATTCTCTGTTACATTTTGCTTTCTTTCTTTTTTTAGTCCCAGGCATATTTTTTTATGTGAACAGGAATTTCTTCATCTCAGAAGTATCCCCCCAGGCATGGGAAGCAATGTGGTTTTAAGAAGATGTGAACTGAACAGCTTCTACTTCGTGGTCAAATGAGGTCTTAATTGCAGATATTCAGCCTGTGTGCTTCTCATTCTATAACATATTGTGTTTCCCATCCTCTTGATTTTTTCTCTTTCCTTGATATGGGATAATAAGAAAACATGGCTTTTATCTTAAAGCTGAATCTCTCTTTCATTCTCTTTTTACTTTTGTAATTCTCAAGTTATATTTTGGTCGGAACCAAATATTTGTTAGAACATATTTATTTCCTATCTATCTGTTTTGTAAGGACACGTTGGGTACAAACGCTTAAATGATATTAAAGAGACTTAGAGACTTAAGAACTTTAACCCCTGAAACTCCCCTGGCTTAATTTTAACACTGGTTTGTTTCTGATCAGGGGCTTATTCTTCCTTGTATTGAGAAATGAAAACTTAAGTTTCCAAAAAATTATAAAAATAAAAAAGGTAGTGACAATATAAAATGTTGTTTAATTGATGTTTAAAGAAAGTTAAAGCACTGAAACACAGAGAAGATACTTTAAAAAGAGTTTTTTTTTTATGTGATACGTATTGCATAAAAAGGGATTATATTTAAGGGATATATAAATCGATTAGCAGTAAGTGCCTCCACTACCAAAGCTATCAAATAAGCAGCTACTGACTAACAGTAGCATTTACCTAATCATAACTACTAGCAGACAGGGCAGACTGCCCCTAGCCAAAATCAGCAGTTCACTATATCCCCACACACCCTACTCCCCTATACATAGAACGACCTCTGAAGCGTTTAATCTCTGTTCAGGAAGTAAAGCTTGCCATCCTCCAATCTAACCAAGACCTAATCAAACAGTAGGCTGGTAGGAGAGACATAAATCAGAGCCTGAAAGCAATGTTCATAGCCAAGAGGAAGAAAAGGCAGGCGTGAGCAATTTGTTTGAGGAAGAACTGACAGCATCACCAAAGTATGATATGTCTGTAGGAGCCAGTGTTTGATAAATGCGAGGCAGCCATAAACAAGAGAAGAGAATTCAAGGGTGCTCGTGCTCTCTCTCCCTTTCTCCTCTTTTCAATCCTCTTTAATATTGACTGAGATGTTCATAAGTACACAGACAGCATGAAACTGGTGCTCATTCCCTGGCTGCTGTAGAGGATGCTTATTTATTTATTTACTTGGACCTGAGGCTGGTGCTGCTGCTAGCTGCAGTAATGCTTTTTCCCTGCCTTCCTCATATCCCTTCCCCGCCCTGTCTCTTCTAGTCTGTTGGGAAAGGCCCCTGTGTCTTAGTCACTGGTTTACATGCTCAATAAAAAAGAACCATGCCTGTGATGGAATCTCTCCTTTCTAGGTTAAGAAAGAGTAAATCCTCCCTCAGGAGCGCTCTCTCTCTCTCTCTCTCTCTCTCTCTCTCTCTCTCTCTCTCTCTCTCTCTCTCTCTGTGTGTGTGTGTGTGTGTGTGTGTGAGAGAGAGAGAGAGAGAGAGAGAGAGAGAGAGAGAGAGAGACGCAGAGAGCGAGAGAGCGCAAGCACAAGCAGGCAGTTATTTTCAGTGCACTGAATAGACAATTCACAGGGAAATGTTGAAGAAGCGAGGAGGCGACCCCCAAGTGCAACGCATGGCCCACATGCTCTATAACAAATAATCTCTTCCCACCAGCCCAGCCGCGTGTGCAATGACCAGTCAGTGACACTGCACTGAGACTGGCAGAGAAAACACATTCAGCCGCGCCGGATTTTCATCACAATCACCAAATTAACTGATTTCCCCATGTCTCTCTTCCCCAAACTGGTGCATGCCGGTGCTGGCGTGCCGCGCGATGCGCGCGTGCGTGCACACAGACACAGAGACAGACTGACACACACGCACACGCACGCACAGAAGGAGGGAGGAGGGGGAAAACAGCTGAGAGATCCAAGTTGCTGAGAGGTGAACTAGGGACTCTAGGAGGATGTTTTCTCGGCAAGATTAGAAATCCAAGTAACGCATCAGCCACCTGGGTTACTTTCAAGATGGTGGGGGTGTGAGCGTTGGGAAATTGGACCGGGAGGTGTGAGCAGGGAGAAATCACTATCTGCTTTCTTGGGGACTCTAGCACATGACATTTTAAATTTATAGCCCCTGTAAAATACGTAAAATTCGCACCATATATTCCAGGAAACATCTGTACAGGGTTAGTTAATTGATTTAGCAATTTTCTGCACATCACTTCATCCACATCCGAAAATATGCATAAATAAATTACTGTCCCGATCTGTACCCCCAGAAGACTGTAGGAAAGAGGCTGCATTCCAAGAACTTGCTGAAAGATGGTTCATTGACCTCATTTAAATCATGCAAAAAGAAAAATACCCGTTTGGGTTTTGAACACCCGCGTGTCTATGTGTGCCTTACTTTCACATTCCTTTTACCCAGAGGTGGGAAAAATTGATCAAATTCTCACAAATATCCAATGGATACCAGAAAGGCTGAGAGTGGACAAAGATTTATCAAGGAAAGAGTCACTCAGCTCTAAAAGAATTCCATCGACCATAGTCTCACATCCATCCTTCCCATATCTCTCATTCAAGCCGCATCCTGTACTACTCTTAAAGCAACAATCTTCCGCCTTTCAGTTCCCGCACATGCACGCCGCCTCTGCCTCCTCCACCACCCCAACGTGCCTTCTCCCATACACTCTAACTCGCGCGTTGCCATTTATTTCAAAATTAGCATCGTCTTCCCTTCATACATCACACGCCGTCCAAAAGAATAGAACCGGGGCGAAATGAACCCGCGTTCTCTAGCCGCCGAGCATCCAGACCAGTTATTTGCATAATAACTGTTTTGTGTGGTTTCCCTCCACTGCAGTCGCAGGGTTTTTACATTTCACGTGAAAGGATGATATTAATTACGCAAAGAAGTGGCAGACAGAGGATATAGACAGGTAGAAATTCTGAGCGAAAATCCAAAGCGGTGAAGTAACTGCTAGGGAGCATACATTTCTTGGCTTAAAAAAATGCAAACCACACAGACTGTATAATGAAAAGTCGACGTGTTGATAAAGTGAATTTATGTCTTTTAAATTTTCCCTTTACTCCCTTTTTAAATTCTTGTTTCATTCATACATTTCTCTCTCTCTCTCTCTCTCTCTCTCTCTCTCTCTCTCTCTCTCTCTCTCTCTCTCTCTCTCTCCTTTCTTCACTCGCTCTCCTCTCTCTAGCCCAGACAGAGTCTCCCTTCTCTTCCTAGGTGAATGACACGTCTCACAACCCCCCCTAACCCCCCACCCCCAAGGATGTTATTGCAATGCACACGGTGCCGCCGCTGCTGCTGTTCTTGCCGTCGCGGTAGCTCGCTCCCAGGCTCTCACACACTTTTTAGACACATGGATGAGATGCTGGTGGGAAAAGGGGAAAGGAGGAAGGCGACCCTAAAAGGGGTGGAGGTTAAAGAGATGACAAGAGGTGGAGAGGGTAGCTTAAGAGCGAGATGTGGGAGGTGGCTGGTGAGGGTGGGTGGGGGAATGGAATGTTGAGACAGGCACAAGTTGCCAGCCACCCGGAGTGGGAGGCGGATGCTGGCGGGGATCGAGTAGGGTGGAAAGAAGGCAGCTCAGGTGAATGAAAAGGCGAAAGGCGCCGCGTAAGGAACTGCCTGCTGCCAGAGCTGGGCTGAGCCAGCGCTGGAGAACCAACCGGCTGGTGCAAACTGCCACTGCCCCCTGCAGCACCGGGGCGGAGGGGGAGGGAGTGGAAACCGCCGGGCACTGGGGGATTGCCAGGGGAGAGTGGAAATACGGGGTGGAATGGGAAGGATGGGGAATGGGCGTGAAGTGATGTTCCCTACAGCGGGGCGGGGATTACCTTGTAACAGGAGTCCGCAGACACTGTAGAAGCGGAGAACCGCGCTGCGTTTCCAAATCATGGTCCCTTTTCTAAGGGTCTCGGGAAGGATCGAGGGGGCAAGGAGATGCTGCTTGAGCGAAGCACACAGTGCAAAGGCTCAGCTGTGGTCGTCCTCCCGGCTCCCGCCGGACCCACGATCCCGCTGCTGCGGTGTTCGAACCCGCGTGGAAGCTGGTTGCCGGCAGCAGAAGCGGCAGTGGCGGAGCACCCGCAGAATAGGGTTTCGGTGGGCTAAATAGTTTCTTCTCCTTCTGTTGCTGGTGGTGCAGCCCCGATACCCAATCTGCTGGGCACCGGTTTGGAGCTTGCTTTGCTCTCGGAGCTCGCCGCAAGTCCCAGAGCCCGCCCGGAGGCTGCCCAAGCAGGTGATGCAGAGACGCCTGGGTGTCGAGGAAGGTGCAGGCGAGGGCTGCAAGGAGTGGGTAGGTCACGGGAGGGAGGGGTGGGGGACAGGGGCAGCAAGCTCGTAGCACCGCCGCTCGCGCTCCGGAGTCAGAGTCCTGTTAGAAGAAGCGGTAGCAGTGGTATCAGCGCTTGGTAGCGTTGGCAGCAGCGGCGGCGGCTCCCGGATGCTCTGGCTGCAGCAGCAGCAGTGGCGGCGACGGCGGCGGCGGCGGCGGCGGCAGCAGCGGCGGCAGCAGCTCTAGCGAGCACCAGACACAAGGGCAAGCTCAGCTCGGCGGAGGCCCCGCCCCTATCCTGGCCAGGGATAGGCCCCGCCCTCTGGCCAATAGAAACACACCCACCCACCAGATTTAGCCAATGACAGCGAGGGGTGGGTGGAGACAAGCGCCGGGAAAAACAAACAGGCTTCTCAAGGACCCTTCGGGCAGGAAGCTCTGAAGCCCCCTTTCACGCACTCGGGGCTGGTCTCACCTTCTTAGAAGTGTCCACGTGCTAACTTGCTGGAAATACAGCCCTATTCAGAAATAGTTGCTGAACTCTGGAGAAGGGTTCAGCCAATCGCCACCGCGAGGGGGCGGGGTTAGTTGTCTTACCCCCCCCTCCCCCCGCCCCAACACACACACACACACACACCCCACACACCACAGGTTCTGGAATCCGTAGTGTCTGAACTTGGTCCTGGGTGCGAAGTTCTTCTGCGCATTTGGACTCCTTGAGCAGATGGTGGCTGCACCTGCCTACTCACCAGCTGCAGTAGCAATCTCTAAGGCTCTCAGTCTCAAAGGGAGAGCTTGCAGAGGGCGTAGGAGAGGCTAAGTATAGGGCGCTGAACACCTACCTGCCTTCAAGAACTCGTGGAAGAGACTTGTGGAGGACTTGGAAGTGAAAGAAAATGACTTTGTTGTTATTTTTCTTTATGTTGTTTTTTTTTTTTTTTTACATATCCCACACCTACTTCTTCGCACAGCTCCGAGAGTGACTGTGTAAGTACTAAGGGTTCAAATCCCATTAGCTGTCACTTCTTGCATGACACTTTCTGGTGGTTTACATAAATGTTTATTTCACAAGTCTTCTCAGTTGCAAACCCGAGAAAATAGTAATGTTCATCTTACTGTTTTAAGGATAAGATGAAGAGGCAAACATGTAAGTGGGGTCACACAATGTGTTTTTTGTAAGTCTAACTGTGAAGACGAGTTTTTCCAATTGAAAATAACAGGAAATCTTAAGAAAACTTCTTTTGAAATACCACCAGTATCCACAAAAATAGAAAGAAGAGGGAATGTATTTCGTTCAAGGATGTGAAAATAAAGGGATGAGGAAGAACCACTTTTGTTTCTTTGTGGTTTCTGAATTCGGGCTTTACACCACCAGGTTTAAGTTAACAAGACAAATTAACCACAAGTTTTTGTTAAGTGAGCTTAATTCGTAGGTTTTTTACCTTACGATTAGTTTTTAATTGGACCAAATTAGCAGATGATGGACGAGTTCGGCTGTGTTGGATCAGTCACAATGTATATAGGTCTGCTTTGTTAGAGAACCCACACAATGGGAGCTTGCAACCAAAAATACAGAGGCCAAGATGAGAGATGAAATCGATATGGATGTTCTTCACTCTTTCTCAAGACTGTTTCCTTTCCGCACCCTTTCATTAGCCAATCCTTGCCTTTCAGCTAATTACTCCTTTATATGTCAGCCCAACATTTTCTGCAGATGCTCAGAACTAAGGCGACCGTGATCAACGGCAGGTAGGTTCTGAAAGAAAGGGGATGTGAGAATCATTTTATTGTTGTCCATGAGAGTTGCACATAAGGAGTTTTAGCTCTTAGGGAAGTCAGAAAGCCCATGGATAGTGCTATCACTAAAACCGCTATGTGCTTCAAAAGGTAAAGTAGTACGTCACAACCCTTGCTTCAGTTTCGTGACAGGAAGACTGTAATAAATGGGAATGTCAAAAAAAAAAAAAAAAAAAAGACGGTTTGCTATGGAGGTCAAGGTTACTGAGCTCCAGTTTGCACTCTGCTTCTGGCTATGTTACCCTGTGACCTTCTGTTCCCTTAAGCATCCAAAGACATGGACTTTGATCATTTTTAAGGCTACAATAAGCTGAGGGGGAAAAAAGAACCATTAAAATTGTTATATTCAGGGAAACACCAGAAGTAAGCAGGAATATTTAGAACTGGTAACTGATAATAAGAAACGGATCATGTTTTGACTCTTATTGGAAAGCATAATAGCAAGAGCTCTCTCCAAAGAAGGTATAACAAGGTGTTTAATATGGTAGTTATAGCTATAGCATTGGTGTTAATATGGTAGATATACCTATAGCATGGACACTAATATGGTAATTATAGCTACAACATTGGTGTTAATATGGTAGGTATACCTATATCACTGATATTAATATGGTAGTTAGAGCTATACTATTGGTATTTAATATGGCAGATATACCTATAGCATGGGTGTTAATATGGCAGATATACCTATATCATGGGTGTTAATATGGCAGATATACCTATAGCATGGGTGTTATATGGTAGGTATACCTACAGCATGGGTGTTATATGGTAGGTATACCTATATCAGGGTGTTAATGTGGTAGGTATACCTATAGCTTGGGTGTTATATGGTAGGTATACCTATAGCAGGGTGTTAATATGGTAGGTATACCTATAGCATGCATGTTAATATGCTAGGTATATGTACAACACGGGTGTTATATGGTAGGTGTCCCTATAGCACTGGTGTTTAATATGTGATACTGGAAACTGAGAATTGCAGAAACCAGATGTTAAACAACACTTACTGAACACAAACAAATTTTCACAGAATATTTTCTGTATCAGTTTGGGAAGCATTGAACATTGGAATTATTTTGTCAGATGCTTCATGGAGAATTCCATCATTCTGTGAAATGGAAGACACTGGGTCTCTGGGTACTTAGGGTATAATATTATTTTAAGGAATATAAAAGATACATTTCCTAAAATAACCCGAAAAAATCACTTTTTGTAAAGTATAAAATAAATTTGACCAACTTAATTAGTTTTAAGAAAATGGTAAAAGTTTGATTCATGATTCAAAGAACACATTAGCACCAACATCTTCGCTACTCACTAGGTTTTAGGATAAGAAATATCCAAAATCATAAGCAATGGAAATTTGGCAAATAATGTTATTTTCAAGTCCATCAAGAGATATGTTCTATTTTCAAAATAGTGTATTCATGGAAGCCATTAACCAACTATCTTTTCAAAGTATCAATCGTGCACTGGAGAGATGGCATAGCAGTTGAGAACACTTACTACTCTTCCAGAGGAACTGAGTTCCATTTCCGGCACCCACATGATGCATAACAGCTAACAACTGTGACACATTTCTGGCCTCTGTGGCTAAAAGACACACACAGTGGACAGAGAAGCATACGGAGCAAATAACCATACAGACAAAATGTTTTAAAAATTAAAATTTATCAAATATTCAGAGATTGTTTCAATACTTTAGAAAAATCCTTCTCAAATGTTACAGATTTGTAATACCATGAATAAATAGTTTTTTGAAACACACCACAACTCTAGAATGCAATTAAATATCTTCAACTATATATGTTTTTTAGCTTGTAAGGCTATTATTATCTACATACATCATCAGTATGACAACATCTTACAAATTAGCTGACCTCTTACGAGTTATTAAATAATGACGTAATTTCACAAATTGATAAAAGGTGACATCTATCCATGTTTTCCTAGATACAAAAAATCTTAAATATAAAAACTACTTAGAAAAAGTTTCTCTTTTTTTAGTGAAGCTTTATTTCTTTTCATGGCAAAACTACTCCAAATTTTAATGCAATATTTTAGAAACAATAAGTTGAAATCAATTATTGAAAAATAAATCATTCAGCTATTTCGAGGTCTTTTTATAACAAAGTTCTTAATTTCCCCCTGTAATGGATAAATGACCCCGTTCATTTATATTGTCTCAGAATGACATGCAAGTGCTCTCTCCTCTCAGGTGTAACATGGACATTATAATTCTCTTAACACAGTAGTCACAGGAGAAGCCACACTTACCAGTAGTTCATAACTATTTCCACAGAAAGAACAGGAATTATAGTGACTGTAATGCTTATGCTTTTGTTTCTTCTGGGAACAAAGGAAATTGATTACAAATTTAATTGTAAAACTTATTAAAAACAAATCAAAAAGACTATTATGTAGCCTTACTGTTTGTTGTGTTGTTTCACAGATTTCCTGAGAGTTGACATAGGTCAAAATTTAGGTTTCCCCTTTCAAATGTTGAATGTATGTGAAACTTTAAAGCATTTAAAATACACAATTATAGATTTTCAGGACACAAAATCTAAAAAAATCCATGCTAAATTGACTCTCATAGCAAATTGACTCATAGTAAATTGACCTAGAAAAAGAAATTTCATGGCCTGGTGAAAATGTGGACCATTGTGGAAGAAAATTAGATCATTGAATACTGGAAGCATTGCCTGTTATTCTCTTTGCTCTTTGGTGTGTTACATATGATGTTAGTCACCAGTGTTGCAAAGCAAGAAAGAATTTATGCCTGTAATATATGCTAGATTGTTCATAGTATACATAGTATTATGTATGGTATTAATGCAGAGTACATAAAAGACATACGTGAGATGATAGCTGTATTGATTGCCTGTAAATGTAATTTTGAAGGAGAATGAAGAACTGTAACTAAAACCAATCAAATATATATAAATATATATGTATATATGTATATACACGCATGCATACACATACACATTCTATATATACATACATACATATTTCAGCCCACCCCATGTAGCTTATCACTCAAGTTTTAAATTATATTGAAACGGTGTGTAAAAGAGAAGAAATTCACAGTTGCTCAGCTATTTGCAATCTCAAGCTGGGCCATTTATACTTTTTATATAGATACATTAAGTATCAACATGATCAACATTTTTACAGTCTATACTTTTAAATTATGGAATCAAATGGAGTGAAAGAAATCTTTGTCTTCCCTTTCAGTATAAAAATCTATCTCTCTCTATAATTTTTGAATCTAAATGATTTTAGGTATGAATCTATCTATTCCTTTGTAAGTTCATGAAGACATACAATAATTTTTCCTTGATTTTTCTCACAAATAACAAAACAGTAAACCTACTTTCATGGAGTATATAAACCTGGAACTTTAAAGCATACACCATGGAAACAGAAATTTTACAAATGAACACAGAGAAATGGAAACATCGTGAAGATGACTCTCTCAACTCTTTTTGAAATTGAAAATACCTATATTATTTTTATTTAATAAAGCTTATAAAATGAAAACAATTTCTCCACGTCCACCTAAAGCTATATAGTTTGAGAGTATAGTTTTCTTCACCAAAACTGCTCCTATTTGACCATTATAAAAGTGACTGGAGAGATGGCTCAGAGATTAGGATTGTACACTGCCAAGCAAAAGACTTGAGTTCAATTTCTAGCACCCACATTTTGTGGTTTATACCTTAACTCCAGCTACAGATAGATAGAATATCTCTAATCTCCTGGAACCAATCACTCACAAGCACATAATCTCATACCTAACCATTCACATACACATAACTAAAATATAATAAATCTTGATAATGAATACAGGACCACTACGGATGCATTTCCATTTGTCACCAAGTCTATTTGTCTGTGATGTTCTTGGGAGGCCTTACGAGATGAGTGTCTGCTTTGCTTCTCAGGTGCCTGTTTGTATGTTTCTTCATGCTCTTTATGAACCAGAGATTATATTTTCTAAATCATTTGTTGGCCTTTATATCCTGTTTTCTCTTCATCTAAAATGTAAATTATATATATTTAAAAATAAAATGAAGGTACTTGAACTTGTTGCTGATATGAAGGTAAAATATAAATAAAACATTAATTACTTAGCAGTTATGATGAAAGAATGAGTGTATCTATATAATACTTTCTTGGTTTACTTGCATGATTTAAGATTCCTTTTCCTTGTCCTGCCCCAGTGTGTGTGTGTGTGTGTGTGTGTGTGTGTGTGTGTGTGTGTGGTGTTTTCCGAAGATCTAATTCTCTTAGTAAATAATCCTAAGTATTCTTGAGTGGAGCTACTTGTAGGGACATAGTCTACTAAACTAAATCAACCAGTTTATTTCAAGGATGTGCTGACCTCACAATGGAAGCCAGGAGATGTGCTGTGTTGGGGAAGGGGATTTGCTCTTGTCTCCACAGGTGAGGAAAAATTGTGGATTCCATCAAAATTGATAAAGGTTCGTTTTGATAAAGAGAAGCCAGTTGGGAAAGATAAATAACAATTCAATCACATGGATGGCAATCATACTGATGGTAAGTAATACAAATAGGTTGGGGGCAGGGTTCTCTTCTTATCTCCACAGGAAAATACCCATCTTCAAAGAATTTAAGGTACCCCTAATATTTAATTACTGATGGAGGGACTTGTTCTGTAAGTATTAATTTTTATATATATATATATATATATATATATATATATATATATATATATGTCTTAAACTTTCTTTGCTTTTCCTCATATCTGTGTCTTTCTTTATATGTCAGTATATGTCCTTGTTGTTAATGTTTAAATTTCCCATAACAAGCAACAAATTTTCCTACAGTAATCTTTAAAGTTTCCAGGATGAAAATGGGGCCCCACAACATCAACTCCATCTGGTTTTTATGACGTCATGATTTTTTTTTAAAGCGCTAATATTAGACCTGTTTTTTGGTACCAACTACAAGAGACAATTTCAAATGGTACACATTTTTGACAACACTCTGGTCGGACCTTCTCAAAACGCTCTGAGACTAGTTACAATTTTCTTAGGTCAAAGGTTAATTTGGAAATTTTGCCATCATTTGCTTTCACAGGACCCCCTAAGAAGAACGTCGCCCCCATGTCAGCTAGAAGCAATCTTAGAGGACGGCATCCCCTCTCCCAACAGAGTTTGCCCTCAGGGTTGGGGACATCTTTTAATGGTTGGTTTAGGGTTGAGGGGATGGGTTGATATTTTTTTTTGGAAAAAAAAAAAAAGAAGAAGAAGAGGAAGAAGAAGGGGGTAACTGGTTTTTTGGGATGATTGGTATTTGTGAATTACTGTTTATAGAAAATTGTACTGGTACTGTTTCTTGTATATTGATATGTTGAATATTGAATGTGAGTGTTCCTACCTCTATTTTTGTATGAGTATGCTTATAACTTTGTCTATATTGTATTGATACATCTACCATATTACATTGTACCTCTGATACTATGACATTGTTTACAGTTGAAGATCATTGTCTTCATATATTGCACAGTTGTTTATTCTTTTAGTCTTCAAAGTTAGATAGGTATTGAGAATTATATGTTTGTCATATTTATTTTTAAGTTTATCAGGTCTTTTAGTTACATAGAGATTATATTTAGTATAGATAGTATGATCTTCAGCCTCTTCGAAGAGCTGTAAAAAATGGCCTTTAATCTAACCTAAAATTTCTGTGCCAAAGAGACACAATTACTCCTGGCAACACCACTCTACTCCCGAGAGAACGTTGAGCACCAAAGACATTCCACTGGGAGCTTGTCTTCTTGGCAGAACTGGCCTTTGGGTTAAGAAAAGCCCATACCTCAACTTCTGACAAAGATACAAAATATCCCTAAGTGGATAAAACAGGATTGTCTTATCTTGCCAAGACAGGGTAGGATAGTCCTAAGAAAGTTCCTTGCCTTTAATAATGGTATGCCAGTTATGTTAGGCCTTAGCCAAAGTTGGTTGACTCAACATTGCAAACGAGACTTTCGGTGATTGCCCAGGTAGTCAGTTGTCTCTGTCAATTGTTGCACATTTTGGATATCTCTCGATTGTTAAGTAATATTTATTCCCTTCTCAGATCTTTGACGGAGTTAAAGATTATATAATTGTAGTTACTCTCTATGTTATTTAGACTCCTTGAGATAAAATGTTTAACAAAAGTTTTGTTCTCAATATTGATTGTTATATTTATTATTTGTTATTATTGTATATAGTTGTATTTGGTTTGGTTCTATCTTATTTAGACAAAAGGGGGAGATGTAGGGACATAGCCCCACCCATTGGTGGCGTGTTCCCCTCGGGCTAATGTTTACGGATAAATCTGCCGGGCGTGAGCCCAGCAGCCCTTTTTTCTTTTGCTCCGCTTTTCCGGTACTCCGCGGGAACCTGTGGTCCTGTAAGTCTATTTCCTTATTAAAGCTGTATATATCTATATAATCTGTCTACATTCATTTACGCCACCACAGCTACTCAAACTAATTCCACACTTACATACAGATGTCGTTTTTCAAGGAAAGTCTGTACAGTTTAATCAACATACAAATTTGGTATAAAATAATAAAATGCAGTGAAAGCTGATGGTCATATGAGTCCTGATATTAGGAATCACTGACAATATCCTAACGGTTTCTGATAGTTTTCCCAGTAAATAGATTAAAATAACAGTGAACAATACCACGATTTTCTAAAAGTATTTTAATACATTGTAGTTGTAGAATTACTTTGTTTTTTAAGTATTTGAAAATTCATACAATATGTTTTGATGATATTCATTCCCAACTCCTCCCAGGTCTCACCACCATCCCCTACTTGCCCAAATTTTGTCCTCTTGTATTTTTTCATTCTCCCTAATGGGTCTAAAATTTGTGTTTCTCACATTCTCTTGGAGAGAATTCCATCCACTTGGACTTATCCAACCTATCAGCAACAACAAATGAAATGGGCTTTCCAACTTCTAGAAATTACTTAATGGTGAATATCTCCTCAGATAAGGGTGGGCCACTGGATCCAATTCGATCCCTATAAAGGAATTTTGTATTTCTTGTATAAGCTGTAAAAGTAGCTGTGAGTAAGTACATGTAACTACCCTGAGGTGTCCGAAAAACACTCTTTCCTTGAAATCATTCATGGCTCTGACTTCTCCAGTCTTTGCATCTCCCCTTCCATGATAGACTCTGAGCCTTTGGATGGTGTACTGTAATCTAGACGCCCCAGTTAGGGCTGAGCATTGTGCAGTCATTTTTAAGATATTTATACTCTTAAATACCAGTCACTACTTTAGGGTAAATCTCTTAATTCTCTTGTTTTAGGATTATTTTTGTGTTTATATTAGTGTTTAATAGAATTTCTATTTTAAAAAAATACTAAAGGTTAATTCTGTGGGAAAAGCCAGCTGGAGCAATAATAGTGAAACCAACTAAGGTCTCTCTTTTTTCACTCCGTTTAATTAAATTAAAGGAGTTACATTATTGGCTCATATAATATAGACAGAAAAATTGCAAAATTCTTTACTATTTTATTTCAGTCTTTGAAACTCCAAAATAAATAATTACCTTTCTATTTTTCCAGACAATCCAAAACACTAGGGGTCATCAAATAAGAAAAAGGGAAAAAGAATAAAACATTTCAAAAGAGAAACCTAAAAATTATAAAATGTACAGAGTATAACTAAAAAATATTTTTCTTAGTAACACTAAAATTATGGTATTTAAAAATAAGACTTAACAAAAAGATTATTATGAACTATGTGGTCACTAACAGTAAGTGACTACTTAAATTTTAATTTCAATCAGTTTAAATTAAATTAATTAAAAATTGTAAATTTTTCTCTTACTAATAAAAGTTTCAAATCCCGATTACTACTCTTGGCTAGTGATGACTGATATGATCACATAAAAATAAATGCAGAATATTTGCATTATTAATAAAAGTTCTCTAGGTATTTCACTAGTTTCATTCTTGAGAGAATTTAGAATTTAGACAGTGATCCTCTCTTCTTTTCTCTTCTATATTCTGTAGCTTCAGTGAGCCAAAGTCACCTACAGTTTAGAGCTGTTAAATAGAAATACCAGAAATAAACTATTTGCATTTTTAACAAAATATAAGTTGCCTTACATTATTGGAATTATTATTATGTATTACTTTTTATTTATTGCTTTAAATGTATACTTTTATAAATTGGTATATATGGAAAATGGCACATAGGTTTTTTATTATAATAATTTCTACTCTTTTTTTCTTTCTCTTTTTAATTTTATTTTTCAAACAATCTTATTTAAAATACCATTTTCCAGTTCCCTCTTTCTCCCATCGTCTCACTCCTCCATCTGCTCCCCACACCACTTGCATCCACTCCTCAAAGGGTGAGGCCTCCCATGGGGAGTCAACAAAGTCTATCACATCTCTTGAGTTGGAACCAAGTCCCTAGCCCCCTGTATTTAGGTTGAGCAAGGTATCCCTCCACAGGGAATAGGCTCCAAAGTGCCAGTTCACGCACGAGCACGAGGGGTAAATACTGGTTCCACTGCCAGTCTACACTATATCCCCTTTGACTATGTGTTATCAACGTTTATCTCCAAAGTGGATATATCATAAGAAACTGGTTTTCATATAGATACTGAACTGTTGCAAGAGTTTCACTAATAGTTTAGTGACCCCTGAAAAGCAATGATGTAGTTCTAGTTTCTGGTGTTTCATTGTATTTGTCAATTTTCCTGGCTAAGTGATTCTCATATATCTGATGAATCATTCTTCTATTATTTTAGAAAGGGAATTTCTGAATGAAATCATACTTTGAATTCGTAGACTCAGTGAACACAACTCTATATCATGAGTGCTGGTGGATATTATTACCCTTTTTGCATCAGGCTTGAACAGAACAAGAATGGGTTGGAAGGGCAAAGGCTCCGCTGATTTCTGAACTCTGGCATCAGACTCTGGCTCTCAGAGCTTGTTCCTGGTGCTTAAAACTTCAGACCCTCCCTCTTGGACTTACACTGGACCCTCCCTATTTCCAACCATTGCTGATTCCCAGGATTTTTTCACCATGATAATTTATGACAATTTATTTGATGTATTTGCTCCTCTCCCACAACTCCTTGGAATTCATCCCTTCCCCTACCCAACCAACTTTGTGTCAAACACAAAACAAAGGAACAACTACAAAATCTCTCACCACTCATGGTGAGGCATGAGGTATATACTTATGTGTGGGTAAAGGATAAGTATTTGAAACGTAATTCAGAATTATCCTAATTTAGGAAAGTGGGGATTGTAGATTCTTCTCTAAAATCGCTGATTTCACCAGTCTTGTATCCTGGCTAGTTTTATATCAACATGACCTAAGCTAGGATCATTAGGAAAGAAAAACCCTTAATTAATAAAACATAATTGTGAAAATGTCTCCACAGGGTATGCCTGTTGGCAAATCTTTAGAGCATTTTGTTTGATTGAGGGTTAACGTGAGAGGGCTCATCCCATGACAAGTGGCACAGTCCCTGGGCAGGTAGGTGGTCTTGGATCAAATAAGAATTTGGGATGAGCAATCCATGAAGAAAAAGCCGGTAAACAGCACTCCTCCATGGCTTCTGCTTCAACTTCTGCTTCCAGTTTTTGACCTGTTTTACTTGTTTCCCTCAGTAGCTATAAGTTGCATTAAACCTTTTCCTCCACAAAAACATTTGGTCATGGTGTTTTATCACAGCAGTAGGAATTGTAATTAAGATAACTCAGGTGCTTGGCTAGGTTTCCAGTACCAAGCATTATTTCCCTCTTGTTGTGCAACGCTTAAGTCTCATGGGGCCTCAACCCTAAACAAAGAACTACAGGCAATTAGAGAATGCTGAGAGTGGAGAAAATAGTCTTCCCCAGGGAAGAGCCCCCAAATTGATTATTCAATAACAAGTGGTCAGCCCTGAAATCATATGCGTACAAGCAACACTATGACTGCATAAGTTCTATATGTATTTAAGAATGAGTGTATGTGTGTGTGTGTGTGTGTGTGTGTGTGTAATGTGTGCAATTAAAAATAATGATCCATAAATTTGAAAAAGAGGAAGAGGGATGGATAGGAAAATTGAAGGTAATAAAGGAAAGAAGAAAATTATGTAATTATATTTTAATTTCAATTTTTTTCATTAAAAGCAAAGCCAAGTTCAATTTGTCCACTCCATATGTTTTTGAGTATATGACCATCCCCGAAATCCTGGTCAACTTCACAGGAGTCACACCTTTAAATAGAAAAGGTAGTCTTTCAAGCAGTTGTCAATTGATAATAACTTGTTAGCTAGGGATGAGACTTTATGACCACATCCCCTCTTCATGTTGGGATTCTATTATAATTGATGTTGGTTCATATATAAAAAAACCCTATTATATCCTAAAAGCAAAGTTATGTTGTAATTATCAACTGCCTCTGGGTCTTTAAATTATTCTGCTCCTATTTCTGTCTATAGCTTTATAAACATTTGCATTGTGACCGTTTTTTCCCACAAGAATTTTTTTCTAACTCTAGATAGATAACATATACATTGGTATTCAAATCAATCATTTACTCTTAGTAAGACATAAGTAGATATATTTTAAAATGTAATTGGATATACATAAAAATTTGCTGTTTATTAAAGATTAAAATAAAACTGCAAACTTCTGAAATGGGTGTAGTTGTTCTTTGCATAAAGAATTAAATCTTGGTTGAATATTTGATACTGCAAGACATAAAATATATTCAAAATATCTTCAAGTTGGATGACTTTTTGGTTTTATGATCATCACTAATGAGAATACTGCTTTACATAAATACATATAACAAAATGTCAGAAGTATGGTGAGGACCATTTCAGAAAATGTTACAAATTCTGTCCTATCCCAAGCCAAGATTCATTTAAAAACTCAGCAACTGAAGCAGCACTTTTAAAAATCAGTCATTCTAATATAACACAATAAAAATGTATGTTCATTTCATACTTTTAGACTGAGAAATAAAGGGAAAAATAATACCTATTGTTTTCTGAAATGAATCATGTTTTCAGACAAGTAGAAAACTTTGTAAGTGCAGTGAATTGCTTTGTTTTGTCGTGTTGAATCTGAGCCATGGTGTTTTAGGCCCTGTGGGTTGACATGGCATGACACGCAGGCAGGAGTAGTGCTAAATGTGCATGATGTGTGTTCACAACAATGACTTCAGGGAAGTAAAATGCTGCAACAAAGTTGAGCCCTGCCACAAATGCCTCATATTTATTACACATTGATTTTGAATTAACTTTTGATTATGACATGTATAGAAACAGACTTTATAATAACTCTTCACCATCATTTCTTTGTTTCTTGATCACAAAGGGGTGTATAACTTTTAATTAAGAAGTAGGCCTGACTATGACCTAATCATATAACCAAAGCTGATCAGGTATTAACCTTTTGGTTGCAGTTGACATAAATAAAAATCAAATTAGCTTAAATAAAAATATTGGAATGCTTTTGACTCATTTACCTTCAAGCCAGGAGGGAAGGAACCCACTTTAGATTAGGTAAAGCCTAGTTCATGTCTCCCCGTAATAGATTTCTTTGTGAGAAAGGGAGGAGGTACTTAGAGCTTCCTTCCCCTCTACTTACATTAAAGGGTTCTAATGAAAGAACTTTGTCTTCATGTCCTTCAGTAACACTGAAAGTGTAGATCTTAATTAAATATTCCTACTAGATGGGGTATGAAGAATTTATTATAAAAGAGTCTGAATGGACAAAATGAATCAGATGTTGGCTACCAAATACAATAAAATAATAGACTGTGATTAAAAAAAAGGACAATTATCTTGATGAAAAAGTTAACACATTACTCATACTCCTTAGGACAAAGTGGTAGATAATAATCTTTAACACTTCCCATAACACAATGAGGTCTCATTTAATAGATGGAGAACAAATAATCACACTCTAGTTAATAAAGTTATTATTATCGGCACATTCCTAAAAAGGATTAGCCTCAGGTGTTGATAAACCAAAGGATTTTCCTCTACTTTGTATAATTCTTTCAGCTCTTGAAAATTAGCAACAATTAAACACTGATTTCCAGCTCTTTCATCCTATAGAAGAAACATGGTTTCTAGGGCTCCCAGAATCATATTGTGGATTACAGCATACACACATAAGCATCTTTTCCCCCTTGTGTGTCACCTGACAATTCCCCCTCTTAACTTTATTATCTTTTCTTATTACAGCACCTCTAATTTGTCAGAAAAATTTTAAATACTTCTAAGAACAGGGAAAAGTCAACATTACAGAAGATTTGCTCCTGATATCTTTATCCAAATATCTATTGTGCATGTCCACATACACAGGCATCTGAACTGAAATCATGAACACCACTACTTATTACTTCAGAAAAGAGCTGAATATTTTGTTTAGAACTTGGATAGTGGCTTATTTAGAAAGCACTCGATGAGTTTGACCTTGCTTACAGACACATTCCTCAACTCAGGCAGACAAGAAGGATATTTTATTCTTACTATGTTTCGTAGTTGACTGTCTAATGACCATCATGTTTATAGGAACTCAAGTAAGAACTTGAACAATGTGACAGCAATGTAAGAATTTGATGTTGAATTGAATATATTTTGTGTTTAGATGCCCAGTTAGTTTCTTGCTGAGGCAAAGTTTTAGATTTTGATCATCTGAGATCATGTGTGCAAAAAAGAGTTTGTGATGCAGGAAATTCTAAAGTCGTTCTTGCAATTGGAGTTTGTTTTTGTTCCTTTTCTCAAAACACCGAATGGAATGGATACATACATACTTGCATACATAAATACATATATACATATTCACATACATACAGTCCCATTCATCTTCATGGAATAAAACAATACTTCAAGTAAAAAGATACAAAGAAGGCTTACCACAGTAATTCCACCTAGAATTGGAAAAATGATTCATAAGTTTAATAAACAATTTAGAATATTTCTAAAATCTTTTAATCTAAAATGTCTCACCACCAAATTTCCATGATGAAATTTCTCAACAAGTAGCAGCATAAGAATAAGATCATGAATATTTCTACAAGTTAGCAGTAAATTAGGTACTCATTTTTCATAAATACTTATGATGGAGGTGAAGAAAAATAATTTATTATAAGACTTTATTACATAATGTATTTTAATATTACTCACGTAATCCTCACTCCTATAAAATGTATCTAGAACATCCAATATTATTGATTATTTTATAAAGAAAATATCTCAGCTAAGAACACTTAAATAATTTACACAACTAGTAAAATCAATAAATACAAGGACTTTTGCTGTAACTCTGAGTATTTTTAAATTTTTTTGTTTTTACTATGCACAAGCCAGAAGAGATACAAAGTTGCTATTACTACAAAATAAACTTTGTTCCTGAAGAATATGATGATGATATGACACGTTCCAGGAACACAGGACAACATTTTGCCGCAGCATGTATTAAAACATCTGCATGTCCATCCCATAAAGTGAACACCAGCACTATTTTTGAACAGTTCTCAGCTGTCTCTTAAAATTTCCTAAGAAAAAATTTCCACAGGTCTTTCATGCAAAAGGTTTCTGTACTTAAAACATATTTACAGAAATGGCATTATCAAATATCATTTGAAAATGTCAGTGCCTTTCCTTAGGCACACAAGGATTCTATATTTTTTTATTTTCCCACTTGTCCTCCTATTATTTCTATAGTTCACATTATTCTTCCAACTCATAACCTAGGTTCCATACTTTCATTATCGGTCTGCATTCCAAATACCCTAGAGGGTTTTTTTACCTAACTCATCTTCTTCTTTGCATCACTTGAAAAGACCATAAAAATGTTCTTTGTTTCTGGGTACCATCTAGAACATCATTTCTCTATAATTATAAAAAATGCTTCTGTTCAATATATTCAATTCTAACACTTTGATTTTACATTTCTAAGGAATAATTCTATGAACGTGCTCAGTTATATTCTTTTGAACATGAATAAATGTAGTGTAATTGCATCTAAAACCATACCTATTGGTTTATATATTTAAATTGGACTAAATATTTTTCCATGTTTGCTCATTTGGGCTGGAGACTGATCACATCATTCTCTATATCCTGAGATAGATTGGTTTAAATGAGAGTGAATTTTGCTCTCAGCTACCATGTATTTTGGAAGAAACAGCCTGTAGCTAAAGTTGCCTTTTCTGCTGGCTTTACATATTGGGGAAACTGTGAAATTTAGTTGATTTTCAGCAATCTAAATTTAACAATGTTTTGCATTATAAAAGCTAAGTGTATAGTTATTATTGTAATAAGTAATAATTTTAATCACTAATTGTGTTCTGAAACAAATGGATAGATTAAAAATCGTAAGACATTCCTGGTCAAAATATTAGATTTTCAAACCAATCATTTGTTATTAAATGAAATTGTTAAGAGCCCTAGTTTTGCATAGATATGTCTACAGCCTTACACACAAACACACACAACTAGTTCAACAGTTAACTCTTCTGAAGAAGAAAAGGAAAAATGGTAAGGAGAAGGACTGTCAGCTTACATTAGGCATGTGGTATTGAACACTAGCTTTCAACCAGACAAGATGTCTTCTTGTTAGCATTTCACTTATAATGTGAAAACAGAGAAGAAAATAATATCAAAACTATCATCTGGGCCTGGGGAGATGGTTCAGTGAGTAAGAGGGCTTGCTCTACAAGCATAAGGGATTGAATTTGCATCTCTGATACCCATTTAAAACCCTAGCCATTAATAAGTGGCCTGTAATCTCAGTACTATGGAGACAAAGACATAAGAATTACTCTTATGGCCTGGTAGCTAACCCCAGGTTAAGTGAGAGACAATATCTCAGGGAAGCAACTCAGAATGACATAGTAGAATACAAGATGTTCTCTGGCCTCTGCATGCTCATGGGGTATGTACAGTCATACACAAGCACAGACAAGCATACACCAAATACAAGACATACAAATGCACAACACAGCACACATGCATAAAGAATATCATCTTTAAGATCAACAAAACATTCCTGTGTGTTTCCTTCACTTAAAATCTATAGATTCCTAGTAAAGTAGGGTCCTTCCCAGGTATACATCTTTAGTCATAGGAAATAGATTCTCTCCATTATCACCCAAATGTCACAGGAAGTTTTTATTTTTGTTTCATTGTTGCTTTTTTTTTTAACAGTTGGTGTCACAACCTAATGTGCACGCAAATGGATTTCAAGCTATTCCTTTTGTACAAAGAAAAACAGTTTGTGCATCTCTGTTTCCATCTTCATCATGCAGAGTTGGCAATCCCAACCATTAAAATGCCCTCTTTGTCCTGGGACCAATGCAGAACGCAAGCAGATTGAGATGCAGTTCTCCCATCTCAGGCTGTACTAAATGTGAGAATACTTGCTTCTCATTGAATTTTCCACTGTTTGCGGTATAGTCACTGACTCCAGCATACACCATTTCAGATCTCTTGTGAAACAAATCAACACAGTCCATGAACAAAGTAAATAGGAACACTGCAATAAAATACCAACAAAAAGGCACCAGAAATCAAGTATCCCATCAGTCATAAGTTTTTAAAAAAGAATTGCATCCACAGATTAAATACTTTTCACAAATAAAATCCTGAAACATCTTAAGACAGAGCCATTGAAGTTCTACAACTTTTGTAAAATATTTACAATATGTAATTTTTTTCTTATTCAACTGCATATTCTGATCATTCTCTGTTCACAATGACAAAATTCATTCCTTCAGTGATGTGGGGTTGACCTCTTTATGCTATGGATAGTTTTCTTACCTTTGGTTTATGAATAAAGTTTTTTCATTCAATAGCTTAGCAGAACAAAGCTAGGTGCCAAATCCAAACAGATATATATATAGAGAGAGAGTCGGGGTAATGTTAAAAGACACCATGTAGCTGGCAAAGGCATCGCAGGAAACTTTCAGGTAGACAACGGCCTCGTGGCAATAAACAGATTAATAGAAATGAGTTAATTTAAGATGTGAGAGTTAATTAATAAGAAGCCCGATCTAATAGGCTGAACAGTGTTGTAATTAATATAGTTTCTGTGTGATTACTCGGATCTGAACAGTCGTGAAATGAACTAGCAATCTCCAATACAATTCAGTAACTACTAGAGCTTTCCTTTGTGGGAATGGGTGTGATTCTTCAGAGTTAAACTTAAAGCCATCCACAATATCCTTCCTCCTACCACGTTTATAAGGGTTTAGTAGTACAACATTTCATGACACAGGACTCAAGTCATATGCTAGTTAGAAGATGCCTAACAGATCTGGAACAGTTTATTCCTTTGTTCCCTCAACTTAAATTTGTTGCTGAAAGGGCCAGAGTAAAGAATCACTGTGAACAGCCAGCAAATAAGAGAGTGTAGTCAATAGTGAATTTCCCTGGAGTGAAAGATTCATTTTCTGCCCTAACTCCAAAATCTAAGCTAAAACTTACTTATCTAAAATGATAGGTAACTACGTGAATTTCTCTACTAAACACTGACCTTTGGACATTTTGTATTGAGTATGAGGAGTATCCTTTCTTCTATTCCAAAACTATATAATATCCTAGGTACTAGGAATTCTTTCCTTGTTTTTACCCTTATTTGGTATGTTCTATAAGGAAGTCCTTGGCAATGGAAGCTTCAGATGATGTTTCTAAGCCAAGCTCCTGAGCAGACTGAGAGGCAACCTCATACAGAACACATTTGATTCAGTATTAATATTGCACCATTTAGCTATATTTCATTGCCATTGTATTTTCTATGCTGATGGGCTTAATAGAATTTGGTTTTTGATTTATTTTTCAGTGTTATTTTTTTTCATCTGAGTCTTCTGTTTTAGAAATCAGAGGTCTACCCACTATTGCTTTTAAAGTCCAGAAATCAGGATTTCAACCTAGACTTTCCCTGATACTACTATCGCCAGCATAACATAACTACTGTTTTACACTTTCAGAGATTGTTCAGTCATCCTATGTATAAATGCCCTGTAAAGACAGTCTTTTCTCATTAATTCTATGTTTTCTGTAGCTGTGCCTGCTTCCCAAGGCCTCTGTGATATTCCAGGATCTGCCAAGGCATCTGCTAAGGCCCTGGTTGCCAGCATATATACTTTAAGTGTTGCAAAAGATCAAGATGTGGTAGCCGGCTTCTAAGTCCTCCAAATTTGGCCAAGGTACTCCTTTTTTTTTTTTCCTCAGAAGCCCATGCAGACCATGTCTTCCCTTCTGCTAATCCTGCCTTGTAGCTGTCATCTGCCAAAACAGTCTGTATGCTAAAGCTTCATGCCCAGTGTACAGAAGCTAAAAGCCAAGAGCATCCCTGCAAATACCCGATAGTCCCAATATAAGCTGCTGTACACACCGAGGTCAAACACCCTAGAGCAAAAACCTCAAAATTTTGTGTCTTTGTCACCTCCCCCACAAAAATCTCTCCACTGTACATCTGCTTCAAATTGACATTTTGTTTTTTATTTCTGTATCAATTTGGGGTGTCTTGGAGTAACACAGTGCTTCTGTCCTTCATCAGTTTGGGCTTTACTTTAAACAAACAAACAAAAAAAAAAAAAAAGAAAAAGTAACTCAGAAAATCAATGATAATCTGTAAAACAAGGAGTGGCTTGAATTATGTGTGTTTATTCAGATGAGTGTATGAGGGGGTCGATCTACAACAGAGTACATGAAAAAATGACTCCGTTGTCACATGCCCATCCAAAAGGTACAGAAGAAAAAGGATTGCAGATAAATGACTGAACATATTCAAATTAGTCTCCCCAAACTATGAGGAGTGACTTCTCAGACTCCCCAGCAGAAAATACCTACAAAGCACCAAAGTAGACTATATAACCACAAAATAATTCCAAATGTTTTATTTTTGATTTTTCTGAAATGTTGTTTTCCCACTCAGAATACCGTGCCATATGTAGTAGTCTGTGCTCATGTAGTTATTTTAAGTAAAACCCATACAAGAAACATGATATTGTAACAGAGAGGATCAAAGAAAAATAAGATCATGTACAACAATCTCCCGGTGGAATATACAACATAGTATAAAGTGGCTTTTGATGCGAAAAAAAACAACAACAAAAAAAAACCTTTTCTTTTTTCTGGTGTGCTCTAACATGTGAGTAAGGGATGCTCTAAGTTTCTATTAATTATCTGTGACACTTTTATTTCAGCATTGTTTTTCTTATAACAGGAACGTGCTTTGGTGAGGCAAGACTAAGGAGTAGTGACTCAAGACAGAGTAGGTGAGATTTTGTGGTGATAGTGGGTATAAGAAATAAACAAGAAAGGATGGGTACAAGGACATAAGGGCATGGATAAATAAATAGAATAACTCACCACACCATCTGTGGTTCTCTTTCCTAAGATTTAAGTCTCCCTCCAACAGCTTTACAGTGAACAGCTATTATATACTTAATTTTGAGTAGCCCAATAATTCATAGGTTGAGATCAACTGCCACATGGCAATGCGGGGAAATAGGACATTCAGAAGCAACTAGGTCATGATCTTGGAGGCTATTCAAATAGTGTTTTATAGTCAGAACAACAGAGAGCTCATGTACGTCTGCTGTGTGAGCACACAATTGGAGAGCATCATGGACAAAACAAAATGAGCCTTGTCTATGCACCAAGCATGCAAGTTTCTTGACATGGATTTTATACCTTCTAAAACGTGAGCAATAACTGTCTACTGCTTCTAACTCACCTGGCTTACAACATTTTGTATTAAGAGCCTGGATGGGTGAAGAAAGAAGAAAAGGGAAAGGAGAATCAGGGGTGCCTTAGTGTAACAAAATGAATACTTCCCCCATGTGTCCTCTTACTTATTATGATTAATAATTAATGACAGTTTTGACTATCTGGTGGTACTGTCATAGATAAAGCATAAAAGTCATTTGCTAAGGTCTCCATTGTCTTTTGTACCTGCCTCTATTTCTTGTTAGTGTTTACCACACTGGGGTAGTATATTTAGTAAGTCTATCCATAATGAGGGTACCTGGGATAGAAGGAATTTATTTCTAGCATGAAAGGAAGAAAAGCTTCTTAGTACAGAACTCCACATCTTGTCACTTGAGTAGTCCAGTTCCAGAAAAGAGAATGTTATGAATATAACAGACCCTTTCATTAAATTATATTTTATGACAGTATATTTTTGTATTGGAAGATTTAGTAAGGTTATAAAAAAAGAATATTCCTTCACACTATTTCAAGAGTACAATTTTATGGCAGTTATTATATATAACAATTATATCAGTTGCAATCTTGCAGAAGTTTTTAAAAAAATTGTGTGCATTTCCAGATTCTTTGCAGGTTAAATTGATATTTTTTAAAGAAAAACAAAAACTAGCATTATTTGATTCATAATTTGTATTTTAAAACTCTTGTTTAAATATAAAATTTTATAACAATTTGATTAAAATATACTTTAATGTCTTCACCATATCATCAATTGCAATCATTTTTTCAGGAATGGAAGTCTGAGCCTAGTTTCATGTATCTGCCTTATAGAACTTGCCCAGAACAAAGGAGTAAAACCATAGAATGGACTAACATGTGCTTCTAACACATTCTTCACTTAGAAGATACAGATGAAGATGGAACCAACCGTAAGCGTTCTTCTTGCTGACTTATATTCACAATAATAAATGGTGTTATGCAAGCTGCTAGTGACGAAAGATTTTCTATGGTTTTACCCGGCTTTAGAGCACATGTAGTACAATACTTACCCTCCAAGCAAGATAATCCTACTGGGATAGTAGTGCCATGACAATTTCAAGGACAACAAGCCACTTTATGACTAGATTTAAGGCCCACTGCTCAAAAAGGGGTGAACACATGCTAGTGTATGCCTAAAAAGGATATGAGTCTGGGTGAAAACATGTTAGTGTTGTTTCCCCAAATGAACATGTTATCAAATTGCCTTCTAATTAATTATGGTTAATTATGCATTCTGGGGAAGAACTTCCATTTGTGTAGGGTAACACATAATCCTGAGCTTTACATTTGGTCAAAGTGCTGAGAATAAATATTTGATGAACCCTTAGCCTTAGACAGGACATCTATATCACTCCATCACTTATCTCCAAGTTCAGAGGTAAGCACAGAAGAAAGAGGAGAAAGAATTTAGAGTTAGAGGATGGATAAGACTGTCATGAATGCTGCAATCCAGATATGACATTGCTCTTGCAGTCATGAACACACAGCATCTATGTATACCAGCACAAGACTAAATCTTCCAAATTACTACCGTGAATAGAGGAGATCCCATGAGACCAGCCCCTTCCTGAGCAATTAATAACTATCAGTATTTTCTGTAGGAGGGCTGTTAGTTCCTTTAATATTATACCCATGAGAGATTAAGTGGCAAGGAGTTCAGAAAAGATGCATACCAGAGAGTGGTGGTTGCTAATTATAATTACAATATATTATATACATGTATTATATATACATAAATATTAATGAATGAAAATGTCAAAAATAATGAAGAAAATCAACTCACCAAACAATGAATGTTTTGCCCTATGAAAGTTATTTATTAATTAAAATTGATAATTAAAAAATTAAACTCAAAATTCTAATTCCTTTTATGAAGCTACAGTAACTCTGATACCAAAACCACACAAAGACTCAACCAAGAAAGAGAATTACAGGCCAATCTCACTCATGAACATCGACGCAAAAATCCTCAACAAAATACTGGCAAACCGAATCCAAGAACACATTAGAAAAATTATCCATTATGATCAAGTAGGCTTCATTCCAGAGATGCAGGGCTGGTTTAACATACGCAAATCTATCAATGTAATCCATCATATAAATAAACTGAAAGAAAAAAACCATATGACAGTTTCATTAGATGCTGAAAAAGCATTTGACAAAATTCAACATCCCTTTATGATAAAAGTCTTGGAGAGATTAGGGATACAAGGGTCATACCTAAATATAATTAAAGCAAGCCGACAGCTAACATCAAATTAAACGGAGAGAAACTTAAAGCCATCCCATTAAAATCAGGAACACGCCAAGGCTGTCCACTCTCCCCATACCTCTTCAATATAGTTCTTGAAGTCTTAGCAATAGCAATAAGACAACATAAGGAGATCAAGGGGATTCGAATTGGAAAGGAAGAAGTTAAACTTGCGTTATTTGCAGATGATGTGATAGTGTACTTAAGCGACCCCAAAAACTCCACCAAAGAACTTCTACAGCTGATAAATACCTTTAGTAATGTGGCAGGATACAAGATCAACTCCAAAAAGTCAGTCGCCCTCTTATACACAAAGGATATGGAAGCAGAGAGGGAAATAAGAGAATCATCACCTTTCACGATAGCCACAAACAGCATAAAATATCTTGTGGTAACCCTAATCAAAATTCTAAACATAGCTTCAAAATACATATTACTGTATTTTCTTCTGTAAGTCACGTGGATAGTTTAATCAGATATAGTCCTGTCAATTTCCCTCTAATCAGGACAAATGAAAACTACAGAACTGATAATATACTAGTAAAGATAAATGGAAGACATCAATTTATCAGGAGCTTTGATAAACTTTTTTTCATTTTGATTCACATTCTTCTGACTTGGAATTAGCAGACCTGTTCCCACTTTTGTTTTATATGTTAAGATGTGTATTGTCCTTGTGCATATAAATTTAATCTTAATTATACCTATGCCTATCTTAAAAGAATATATCAGATCTTGAAAAAATTATCCTGCTGCACACTTCTGTTTGAATATGTTCCCTTTACCACCTTATGTACACAGCATATCCTTAATGGGGGAAGCCAGACCATTTGAATGACAATTTTTTTTTAAAAAAAAAATACAAACTTCTTTGCTGTGTGTGTGTGTGTGTGTGTGTACTTGCATGCGTGTGTGCACACATATATACAGAGAGAGAGAGTGAAATTTCTAACTTTCCTGGTACTGGCAAATACAGTCTTGAAGATTACTTTACAATGTAATCGCGTGAAACTTTTTAAAATTATATTGATATTTATGGATCTTTTACTTTTGTTACAAACTCTGGATTAGGAAAAATGACTTTGTTTAAATTGCTAATCTTTAATGATCATTATGCCCATTTCAAAGTTGTACCAGCTTGGTGCAAAAGACTTTTCTTTTTTTTTTTTTCGAGACAGGGTTTCTCCGTAGCTTTTTGGTTCCTGTCCTGGATCTAGCTCAGTTCAGGCTGGCCTTGAACTCCCAGAGATCCGCCTGCCTCTGCCTCTGGAGTGCTGGGATTAAAGGCATGTGCCACCACCGCCCGGTGGTGCAAAAGACTTTTTGCACAGAGTTGCTGTTCTGCAAATTTTTTATCAGAAATCCCTTTAAGTTTTATTTTGTCAATTATTCTCTTTGAAATTAATGAACTATAATTGCCTCTTCCTTTCTTAAAAATAGCACATGACATATTTGCTACAATTTTTTTTTACTTATTTATTTATTTTTATTCTTTTTTAATTAAAATTTCCACCTGCTCCCCATTTCCCATTTCCCTCCCCTCCTCCCAAATATTGCCCTCCCCCCACTTCCCTCCCCCTATCCCCACTCCTCTTCTCCTCCCCCCACTCCATTCCCCCTCCCTCTCGATACTGAAGAGCAGTCCAAATTCCCTGCCCTGCGGGAGGACCAAGGTCCTTCTATCTACGTCCAGAAAGGTGAGCGTCCAAACAGGCTAAGCTCCCACAAAGCCAGTTCATGTATTAGGATCGAAACCTAGTGCCATTGTCCTTGGCTTCTCATCAGTCTTCATTGACCGCCATGCTCAGAGAGTCCGGAATCAACCCATGCTTAGTCAGTCCCAGACCAGCTGGCCTTGGTGGGCTCCCAATAAATCAGTTCCACTGTCACAGTGGGTGGGTGCATCCCTCGTGGTCCTGATTTTTTGCTCATGTTCTCCCTCCTTCTGCTCCTCATTTGGACCTTAAGAGCTCAGACCGTTGCTCCAAATTGAGACTCTGTCTCTACCTCGATCCATCGCCAGATGAAGGTTCTAAGGTGATATGCAAGATATTCATCAGTATAGGATAGGGTCATTTCAGGTTCCCTCTCCTTAGTTGCCCAAGGTACCAGCTGGGGACATATTCCTGGACACCTGCGAACCCCTCAAGAGTCAAGTCTCTTGCCAACCCTAAGATGGCTCCCTTAGATAGGATATATACTTCGCTGCTCCCGTATCCATCCTTCCTATATCCCAACCATCCCAATCCTCCGAGCTCCTCCCATCCTCCCCTTCTCATATTTCTCATCCCATTTCCCCTTTGCCCCATGCCACCTCACCCGCAAGTTCCCAGTTTTTGCCCTGGAATCTTGTCTACTTCCCCCTCTCCATGCGGATGACTATATGATTTTCTTTGGGTTCACTTTCTTATTTATCTTCTATAGGATCACACATTATATGCTTAATGTCTTTTATTTTATGGCTAGAAACCGATTATGAGTGAGTACATCCCATGTTCCTCTTTTTGGGTCTGGGATACCTCACTCAGGATAGTGTTTTCTATTTCCATCCATTTGCATGCAAAATTCGAGAAGTCATTGTTTTTTACTGCTGAGTAGTACTCTAATATGTATATATTCCACACTTTCTTCATCCATTCCTCCATTGAAGGGCATCTAGGTTGTTTCCAGGTTTTGGCTATTACAAACAATGCTGCTATGAACATAGTTGAACAGATACTTTTGTCATTTGATGTGGCATCTCTTGGGTATATTCCCAATAGTGGTATTACTGGATCTTGGGGTAGGTTGATCCCAAATTTCCTGAGAAATCGCCACACTGATTTCCAAAGTGGTTGCACAAGTTTGCATTCCCACCAGCAATGAATGAGTGTGCCTCTTTCTCCACAACCTCTCCAGCAAAGGCTATCATTGGTGTTCTTGATTTTAGCCATTCTGAAAGGATAAGGAAGCAGAGATGGAAATCAGAGAAGCATCACCCTTCACGATAGCCACAAATAGCATAAAATATCTTGGGGTAACCCTAACCAAGGAAGTAAAGGATCTATTTGACAAGAACTTTAAGTCAATGAAGAAAGAAATTGAGGAGGATATCAGAAAATGGAAGGATCTCCCTTGCTCTTGGATAGGGAGGATCAACATAGTAAAAATGGCAATTCTACCAAGGGCAATTTATAGATTCAATGCAATCCCCATCAAAATCCCATCAAAATTCTTCACAGATCTTGAGAGGACAATAATCAACTTTATATGGAGAAACAAAAAACCCAGGATAGCCAAAACAATCTTATATAATAAAGGATCGTCTGGAGGCATTACCATCCCTGACCTCAAACTCTATTACAGAGCCTCAGTATTGAAAACAGTTTGGTATTGGCATAAAAACAGAGAAGTCGACCAATGGAACCGAGTAGAAGACCCTGATTTTAACCCACAAACTTATGAACACCTAATTTTTGATAAAGGAGCTAAAAGTATTCAATGGAAAAAAGAGAGCATCTTCAACAAATGGTGCTGGCAGAACTGGTTGTCAACGTGTAGAAGAATGAAAATAGATCCATATCTATCACCATGCACAAAACTCAAGTCCAAATGGATTAAAGACCTCAATATTAGTCTGAACACACTGAACCTGATAGAAGAAAAAGTTGGAAGTACTCTACAACATATGGGTACAGATCACTTCCTACGTTTATCCCCAGCAGCACAGACATTAAGGGCAACATTGAATAAATGGGACCTCCTGAAACTGAGTAGCTTCTGTAAAGCAAAGGACACTGTCACTAAGACAAAAAGGCAACCCACTGACTGGGAGAAGATCTTCACCAACCCTGCAACAGACAAAGGTCTGATCACCAAAATATATAAAGAACTCAAGAAACTAAACTTTAAAATGCTAATGAACCCAATAAAAAAATGGGGCACTGATCTGAACAGAGAATTCTCAACAGAAGAAATTCAAATGGCCAAAAGACACCTAAGGTCATGCTCAACCTCCTTAGCGATAAGGGAAATGCAAATTAAAACAACTTTGAGATATTTGCTACAATTTTCAAACATTTCCTCCATCCCTACACAGTATTGTGTTAAAGTCTTCGAAGCTTAACTATTAATTTTTTCTTAGCCTCTTTTGGCTGTGCTTGAAACTGATTCTACTGCTTTAAAATAAGGCATGCTCTTGATTATTTTATTTATCTGGGAATTAGGAATAGCTGTGTGTGTGTGTGTGTGTGTGTGTGTGTGTGTACTTGCATGCGTGTGTGCACACATATATACAGAGAGAGAGAGTGAAATTTCTAACTTTCCTGGTACTGGCAAATACAGTCTTGAAGATTTCTTATGTTTCTACTTCCGAATTATCTTGCAGTTCATCTTTCCTTTAACAGATCATTGACTTTTCTTTTTTTTTTAATTGATATTTTATTGAGCTCTACATTTTTCTCTGCTCCCCTCCCTGCCTCTCCCCTCTCCTTCAACTTTCCCCCCAAGGTTCTCATGCTCCTAATTTACTCAGGAGATCTTGTCTTTTTCTGCTTCCCATGTAGATTAGATCTATGTGTGTCTCTCTGAGGGTCATCATTGTTTTTCTAAACTCTTTCTTTAATTGCTGATTTTTTTTTTGCTGTTGAATTTTGTTTTATATTTGTTGTTTGTTTGTTTGGTTGGTTGGTTTTCTGAAACAGGGTTTCTCTGTGTAGCACTGGCTTCCCTGGACTTCATTTGTAGACCAGGCAGGCCTTGAACTCAGAGATCCACCTGCCTGTGCCACCAGAATGCCAGGATTAAAGACACATGCCCCATGTCCAGAATTGCTTTTTACCACATTTGTTGCATATTATTATACTTCTTTTAAAAAGTGTCAGTATATATATATATGTGTGTGTGTGTGTGTGTGTGTGTGTGTATGTGTGTGTATAGATCACATTAAAATAATTTTAATTTCAATCTGTAAATCAAGAGTTTCTAGTTCACATATACGTTAGTTACATCAAAGGTACTATGTTAAGAAAATTTTGAGGTTATAAAAGTGAGAAAGGACAGATATGAGAACAAAGAAAGAGATATCTTGATTGAGGGAGCCATTATGGGGTTAGCAAAAAATTTTGCTCTAGAGAAATTCCCAGGAATACACAAGGGTGACCCCAGCTAAGACCCTAAGCGATAGAGGAGAGGCTGCCCAAACTGGCCTTGCCCTGTAGTCAGACTGATATTTATCTTAAATATCACCATAGGGGAACCTTTGTCCAACAACAGATGGAAACAGAGGTAGAGAGCTGTATTGAAGCACTGGACTGAGCTCCCAAGATCCAGTTGAAGGGTGGAAGGAATGAGTATATGAGTAAAGAGGTCAAGACCATGAAGGGTTCATTCACTGAAGCAGTTAGTTTACCTGAGCTAATGGGAGCTCACCAAGTTCAACTGGACTGGCAAGGAACAAGCATAGGACCAAACTAGTCCCTCTGAATGTGGTTGACAGTTGTATGGCTGGGGCAGACTGAGGGACCACTGGCATTGGCACTGGAATTTATCTCTTCTGCATGTACTGACTTTTGGGGATCCTAGTCTCTTTGTATACCTTGTTCAGCCTAAATGTAGTAGGGAGGGCCTTGGACCTTTCACAAAGCAAAGTGCCTTACCCCCTCTTAGGATCAGAAGGGGATGGAGTGGGAGGGTGTGTGGAGGGCTTGGAAGGAGGGGAGGGAGTGGAAATTTGGATTGTCTTTTTTTTTAAATCTAATTAAAAAAGGAAAAAAGATAAAGTAAAAAAAAGAGAACTAAGTAAAATCTAGCTGCCACTGAAACACATTTGTATTTTAGTGAAGCGGTTCATGATTAAGTCAGCTTATAAATCTTTTTAAATGAAAATACCTAAAAATCTAGTTTGCTTTTGGCAGACCATGAAACGTGAAACTGCTACTCAAAAGTGCATGTGACAAATAGCATCCCATTTGTTTTGAACATCACGATTTTAGTTCTCCTTACTAATTCTTATGAAGCTATATTTATTTTGTATTTCCTGATAATTTTAGAGGACTTATAAAACTCAAACATTTCTTAGTATTTTCTCAGTCTCTTTAGCTAATTTAACTTTTAACCATGTCCATCTAGTCTGCATCTGTGGAAATTTATATTAAAGAAATGTTGCATTCACCCCTGTACTGTTGTCTGTTCACACTGTAAGCTCAGATGAGCTGTAGATTATTTCCCTCTCAGCTGCTCAGAGATTCCTTTTTGTCCCTGTTAGTTTCCTAATTATTATAACTACCTTAATCCTTCCCCTAAGATCCCTTTAAATTATGTATGTTTCACATGTCAGATATTCACAAAAATCTACTTTAATAAATTCATCAATTTCAAATAGTTATTCTTTTTGACAGACAAAAAACATCCACGATAGATTTCAGTGGCTCCCTGTGCCTCTGCTGCTCTGTCCAGTAGCACACAGTACTATGAGATTTTCAACTTCTGTGTCACATCCAGTTAAATATGGACAGGATCCTCTGCATATTCTATTCTCCTAACTTTCAGATTTTGTGACACACATTCCCTAGATATTATGGTATTACTGACCTCCACCTGAGGGGCTTTTCCTTGGCAACTGGATACATGTTCTCAAAACTGCCTATTACTCAATAGTTGCTCAATCATTTTAAGGGACTCAAAAGACATCCTACTCAAAGTCACGATTTATTACTTTAATGCAATCACTTCATCAAAGAATGGAATAAAATTGGATGAAACTACTTTGAAGACTCCAAACTTTCTATGGAAATGGATTTGTACTGTATGTGGCTAAGTTATGCTGTAGCAATAAGTGGAGAGAATTGATGCATTCTCTACCATGACCTAGGACTTAGGACCTTTAATCTCCATTCATGGAGAATGAATAGAGTGTGTGGTCCATGAATAGGTTTCTTAAGTTACAAACACTCCAACGAAAAGTATAAATCTGGATTAAAAAAAAAAACTAGTCTATTTACCAATTGTCATGCATAGAATCTCTTTTGCTTCAATGTTGAAAAAGAGAAAAATTAATATTTTTATCCTTTATTTGGACTGAAAGCACCTGGAGCATCCTTCAAGGATGATGTTAGCTCTGAGAAACACAAAGAGGAGAGTTTGCACAGGGTTTTTTTTTCCACCAAATGTGCTACATTTTTGTCTTGCTTTATTCACATCTACTGAAAATAGTGCATTGTTCTAAAAAGTTAGCTATTCTCTTTTGTCATTATTATTATTAATTTTTATATGTTATTTATTTAAAAAATATCTGTAATTTTATATTAATACAATAACATTTGTCCCTTCAATTTCAACACTAAAAACAGTCCTGTATGCCCATCCCTGCTCTCCTTAAGATTTATGGCATCTTTTTTCACTAATTGATATCCCATGCATATATGCATATGATATATCTGTATATACATACATTATCTTAGACACAACCTGCTCACTCTACATAATGTTATTTATATGTATGTTTTATGGGTTGACTATAGACTTATGGACAATCCTTCAATGTGATATTCTCTGGGGTAGGTCACAGCTCCCAGCCTAGCTTCCCTAAGCTGCCTATACTTCTTTTGTCATGTTGAGGCCTAATGGGCCACACTTTGTTATGCCCATTGTATCTACTTTGTTCAGCTCACACTCCACTGACAGTTTATTATGATTTTTTTTCCAGATATTGCAAAAGTATTTCATTTCTGGGAATAATTCCAATTGCCCACTATCTATAATCCTGAATTATAATTCTGGTGTCCTGACATTTTTTTTAATGATCGTTGTAGCAATATTAGTAAGTAATATTAGTCTGTCATTTTCTTGTCATTTACTCGTATTATTTTGGAATCTGACCAACATTTGTTGTATAGAATGAGTTGGAAAGGTACGGTGCTTTGAAAAGACTGGTATTTATCACTGTTGGATCTCTCCACTCTCGTCTCACTCCCCCATTCCAAACTATGCCCTTCTTAGAAAGCCCACCACGTGTTGACTCCTCCCCCAAAGTTATTCAAGTCCTTACCAACAGGGTATTTAAGATTCTGCCCCTAGACACATGCTATGATTTTTCTCCTGCTTTCTTCCTAGAAAATCACCTGTGAGTTGCTTTTCTTATTCAACCTGGACTTTCACTTCGGCCTGATACGACTTATTCCACAGGCAGAGAAGCCCAAACTTCTAAGTATTTGGTAGAATTCAAAAGTACAGGCTCTGACCCTGGATTGCTTTTAGTGGGTTCACAAATTATTTACTTTATGTTTTAGTTTGCACTTCCAATTGTCTATTCCCACTTCAGCTAGTGACTTTTCAAAATATTGCTCTTGGATTGCAAAATTTTTCTACATTCACTAATTTTATGCCAAAAATAGTCTATAATATTACCTTATACTCTTTATTATGCAGAGAGAGAGGGGGGATAGGCAGGGGGAAAGGGAGAGAGGGACAAAGGGAGAAAGAGAAAGAGGAGGCTAATAGCAATGTCTCTTCTTTCCTTTTTGATTTTTGTAGGTTGAGTATTGATATTATTTCTTGATTAATCTACATAATGATTTATTTGTTAGTCTTTGCTTTAAAAAAAGCTCATAGTATTTTGGGGGACTTCTTTATTTTGCTATCACTTGTTTTATTACTTTCTAATTAAACTTTCACCATTCTTTCCACTTGATTTTTTATTTATTTTAGCTTTATTTTCCTGGGGTTCAAAAGAGGCAGTTGTTATCTATGTGAGATGTCTGCTATTTGTTTTTTTTTCATTCTTGAATTCAAGTATTTGTGTCTATATTTCTCTCTAAAAGACATTTAAGCTGGATTTTGTACTATTCCATCCTTCTCTTCTTTTCTCTTTCTCCCTTCCCTCTCTTCCCCACTCCTCTCATCTCCTGTCTTCTCTTTTCTTCTCGATTACTTTCTCTTCTACTCATTTTGTTTTGGTAAGATCTTACTACAGAATGGCCTCAAACTAGTTAGTACTATGTCCTCCATCTGATGTTCTGGGATTTCATGTGCCCAGCAGCTCATTCAAATGCTTTATCAATTTCATGTTTGACTTGCTTACCTCACTGATAACTTAACTCCTTTACTACTCACATTTGACTTCTTTGTAAGTAAACAAAATTTGTTTATCTATTTCAGCATCATCACAAATCAGTTAGATTTATAAAATTCTGGTTCACTATATATCCTGTTATATATTTTGGGGAATATTCTCTGAGTATTTACTAAGATAAATATCGTATTGCATCATCAGTGTTCTACAGAAATATTGCAGATGTCTATTGTATTGTCCAGATAGATCATTATCTAGCTCATCTCTCCTAAATTTATCTGTCAATTCTTGAGGGTAAGTTATTTAAGTCCCTAAATGTCATTGAGCTGTCTTCTCCCATCATTTCCCCAGTGTTTGCTTCATGAGTGTTAGAGATAGGTCATTAGGTACATGCATGTCATAATTATTATATAATCCTGATGGATTGACATTTTTAATCATTAAAAGACTCCCTAGTCACATTTTTGTTTGAAAATTCATTTTTATACTAATCTAGTCTAATTTATGATGCTTCCCATGTGTATTCAGGTGTATTGCTGGTTATGTGCTCCATTTTCCAATCAATTTTCTCTCACCTTGGTTGTTTCTTCATGAATAAAAAATATATTCAACAGAAAACTTACATAAATTTTTGTTTTTAAGTCGAGTCTTACAGGCTCTACTTTTCCAGTAAGATTTGATTCAGTCATGTTAAATAGTGTCCATGTGATCTAATTCATATTTTGTTTTTTATTAACTATATCTTAATCTTACATTCATTACTTTTTGATTACTTCAATTCCTCATTTAAATATATGTAATATTTTTCAATATTTTTATTTATCAAAAAGTTTTTATCTTAAGATTCAGTATACATCAACCTTTTTCTATATGTACATATTTATATAATAGAATTTGATACTAATTTATATTAATAATGTTTCAATGAGGCATAAGAAATTTGCCACTCTAATTCTCCATTCCTTTTCTGCCAGTTTTCTTTTTCTTTTCACAATGCATAGAATTTTTATGGTTATGCTATAAAATGGTTTATTAAGTATTTATCAGTATTATGTCTAAATATGTACTTAATCACAAATTTTTTCATCGATGTTAGTTTTATAGAAAGATTTCTCTGTAGTATCTGTTGTGTTCTTGGAATCATTTTACATATCTACTGTAAACCTGTTTCAACAGTGGAGAGCATCATTTCAAATTGATGCCTCTTTAATTTTATTTAATGATATAAATCTTTATTTTATCATTATTTACCAGGTGTAGATTATATAATAAGAAGCTACTTCTTTTTTTAACCTGTGATAAACACCTCTTAAAGAGGTATGATACATAATGTCATAATAAATTAGTCTTTATGAATCAGGGTTCTCTAGAGGAATGCAACTGAAGAAATTAATGAATATACATACATTTTGATATAGTGGAGTGACTTATAGTTTCTTGTTCATGCAATCCATAGATGTTTCCTCATGGAAAGGTCAAGAATCTGGTAGTTGTTCAGCCCATGTTGTTGGATTACTCAACAGTTCCATTCTGGTCCTGAATTTCTAGAGAGCTTCTGGTTTTCAGACTATTTTGGAATCCTGAAGAAGTATGTTCTAATACCAGCAGAGGCAGACCTTTGGAATAGGACAGATGAATTTGCCAGCACAAATGAGGCCATGCAGACAAAAAGCAAAAGCCTCCTTCTTCTATATCCTTTTATGTTGACTGCCACCGGAAGGTGTGTCCCAGATTTTTTATAGTTCTTTTAACCTCAAATGATCCAATTTAGGGTCAGTCTCCGCACTTCAAATGATCCAACCGCTCACAGGTATGTCAGCTGTTTGTGCTTTTGTTTGTTTTGGATGTAGTAAAATTGACAGCCAAGAACAGTCATCACTCACTCATATCTTTGGGCTTCCATATCTCGGTCATGGCATATATTATATATATATATATATATATATATATATATATATATATATATCACAGAATTAATTTCTTCAAAATTTATGAAACCATACAAGTTTTACTTCAGAATTAAAATCAGCGTCTTCCAAACTCCTGCTAATGTGAAAAGCTGTAAAACTATCCCTACTGGCAAAAATATTTTGAAGATACTTTCCAAAAGTTTTGCTTTTGTTCTCCTTAATTTACTTTGCATGGATACCTGAAAGAATGATAGAAAAAAAAACTTTATTAAATCATAATATTTAAAGTTGAGTTTATTCTTTGCTTGCTAGACTACAAAGTACATACTGTGTGTATCAAGAGGCAAGGAAATAATGTCAATGCCCCTCTCTACCAGAGATCATGATTCACTGGGTCTATACTTAATGAGAAATAATAGCTGAGATAATTATTAATGTATTAACACATTCCCCACAGTGGGCATAACTTGCTCAGAAAATAATATTGAAAAATGATTTTATCTTCTTTGTCCTGTCACTCTTGCTAGGTTGTGGAAATCAGGAGTTGAGAACTAACAACAGTAATCCATGGCTAAAGGCACATTTGTGCATAGATTAATTATTTAAACATGGATGCACAGGCTAGCTATCCAAAAGAAAGCACACAAACTACATTTGCTTTTAAGGTAGTATTTTCCCATATGATTTAAATCTGATCTTTGGGTTTGCAGGAACTGTACACTTGTATATGCACTCTTAAGAACGTTTAAGTAGAAAACAACATCAACAAAAAACTAATAGCTTTTTAGTTAGCTGTGGGAGTTTGTGCCTGAATTTCCTCTTCTATGTTCGGATTTATTTGCCTTAAATTTGTTTTGTGCTTCAAATCAGAGTCTCTACTAAGTTTATATGTGTACCAGTAATTTTACATATGAATGGCACTGTTTCCGTGGAATCATTCACCATCTCTGGGTCTAAGATTTTTATTTTATTTTATTTTATTCTTTTTTAATTAAAATTTCCGCCTCCTCCCCAGTTCCCATTTCCCTCATCCTCCTCCCACACATTGCCCCCTTCCCCCACTCCCCTCCCCCTCTCCCCACTCCTCTCCTCCTCCCCCCACTCCATTCCCCCTCCCTCTCGATACTGAAGAGCAGTCCAAATTCCCTGCCCTGTGGGAAGTCCAAGGTCCTCCCACTTCTATCTAGGTCCAGGAAGGTGAGCATCCAAACAGGCTAGGCTCCCACAAAGCCAGTTCATGTATTAGGATCGAAACCTAGTGCCATTGTCCTTGGCTTCTCATCAGCCTTCATTGTCCCCCAAGTTCAGAGAGTCAGGGTTCATCCCATGCAGGACACTGTCACTAAGACAAAAAGGCAACCCACTGACTGGGAGAAGGTCTTCACCAACCCTGCAACAGACAAAGGTCTGGTCTCCAAAATATATAAAGAACTCAAGAAACTAGACTTTAAAATGCTAATTAACCCAATTAAAAACTGGGGCACTGAACTGAACAGAGAAGTCTCACAGAAGAAATTCAAATGGCCAACAGACACTTAAGGTCATGCTCAACCTCCTTAGCGATAAGGGAAATGCAAATTAAAACAACTTTGAGATACCATCTTACACCTGTCAGAATGGCTAAAATCAAAAACACCAATGATAGCCTTTGCTGAAGAGGTTGTGGAGTAAGGGGCACACTCATCCATTGCTGGTGGGTCTAAGATTCTTAGAATTCTGCATTGATTCCTGAGTCTTAAGAGAATGATTTTGATAAAAACAACAATAATAACAACAAAAATATCCCATTCAAGGATGAGTGCTCCAAAGTCTCTCACTCAGTTCATTGTCCAATTTTGGGTCTCTACCTACAATCAACTTCAAAGATGAAACTTCTCTGCGCTCAGACCGCCGCTGCAAGGAGAGTCCCGTGGGGAGGCGGCGGCGCGCGAGTCATGGCTGGACAGGCGTTCCGAAAGTTTCTCCCGCTCTTTGACAGAGTCTTGGTTGAAAGGAGTGCCGCTGAAACGGTGACCAAAGGTGGCATCATGCTTCCAGAAAAGTCGCAAGGGAAAGTACTGCAAGCAACTGTAGTGGCCGTGGGATCAGGCGCGAAAGGAAAGGGCGGAGAGATTCAACCCGTCAGCGTGAAGGTTGGAGACAAAGTTCTCCTCCCAGAGTACGGAGGCACCAAAGTCGTTCTAGACGACAAGGATTATTTCTTATTTAGAGACGGTGACATTCTTGGAAAGTACGTGGACTGATCACTGTTGAAATGGTGTCACGTGAAGCTGCCCATTCCACCGAAGTTCTGAGCTCTTCATCATGTAAATAATTTCCGTGCCTCCTTTTATAATAAACTGATGATACCTGCACCGAAAAAAAAAAAAAAAAAAAAGATGAAACTTCTCTGAGAATGTGTGAATGCTTAAGGTTCTGAACTAGTGGTGTAACAATGTGATCTTAAGAATCATTTTAGTGCTGTGTTCATTTAGCAGAATAATTATCGGTTTTTCCCTAGATCCAAGATTTATCTAGTTTCAGATTTTTGACTACTTGGGCTTTATATCCAATTATAAAATGGTTACTCTTTTTGTGTCACTTTATTACCAGTATCTTTTACAGGAAGGTTGGTAGTGTGTATCACAAGGCTCATACATGGATGATATTGGTGTCTACTCATCCCCTTGATTAGCATGCAAAGTACCTTCCAACACCATGAGCATTAGTCAGTTGGGGAGAATTTTCTAACATGGAGCTAACTTCATGTTCAATGAAATGAGTAAGTGGTATGGTTACTCATGTCAGTTTAGAGACGGTTACCAATATCATTGGCAATAGTGCTTTGTGTTTAATCTTTTAAGGATGCTACATGCGATGCTATATTAGTCAATGCCTCAACAAGATGTAACGCATTAATGGTAATGGGGATTTAACTTGGTAACATAAGCTGTTTAGTTAGGATGTTCTCTTACCTTTCATATACTTACATATTTTAGGAAGCTTATGTCTTAACTTGTTTCCACACAACTTTTAAAAAGGCTCAAAGTGTTAGTTAACTTTCTCCCTATTCCCTACTTTATCCTTCCCATTACCCTCAGCATTTAACTGTACTCTAGTCTCTCCATTATCCCTTTATAACACTATTACAGTATATTATTCTTTTTTCCCTTTTCTTGGATGATAGCCTATTCCCTCCTATCCCCTTACTAGCTATCTAACATCTATGCCTAGTCTAAAAAAAAACACACATATGTAAAGCTGGACAAATATCATCCACATATAAGATAAGACATCTACTGTTTGTCTTTCTCAGTCTGGGTAATCTCACTCAGGACAATTTGCTCTAATTCCACCCACTAACTTGATTTTTTCATAATTTTGATTTTCTTAACAGATTAATAATATTTTATAAATATTTTAGATCATTATCCTTTCATTGATTGATGGACATTTTGGCTATATGCAGTCAAATTTTCAATGAGAATAGGAAGTGAAGAGAAACAGAGGAGAAAGATTTGAAAAAAAAAACATATAGTTTGACTAGAGAGACACTTCATGTAATATTAAATCCAAAAAGAATGAAGTCAATAAAGCAGATGCTTTTCATTAAAGCTTAAGGGGAACGTGGAGGACCAGCAACAAGTCTATTTTCATTCACAAAACTGAGCTATGGAAATACAAAGTTGTTTCAATGACTCTCCAGGGAAGATAATTTGAGCAAACCCTTTGCAACCTTTATGTCCACAACTCCCCATAGGATCATTGGTCTTAGAGTCTGCAAAAAAATTTTGAGATTGCTGCACCCATTCAAAACAGACTTCTTTACAGCTAGGACTGGAGGCAGACCTTGATGGTGTCCATATAAAACTCTTTTTGTTGACACATAGAATTATGGAGATTGATATGAAAGTCTGAGGGAAAGTCTGGGAGTTTAGGTTAATAGTGGGAACCCTGGAAGTAGTCTCTGACTTAGCAATATATGGAATGAAAAATTGAAGACAAGGCTACAATGTACATCCTAGGAAGATGAAGTTGTTGGAAAAAATGAGTGGTTGCTGAGTGAAGCTGTAGCCAATACTAAAAGCTTGTATAAAAGAGAGGTTGAGTGAGATGCGAGGTCACAGAGGCAGGACTGTCTCTCCTGAAACTCAAGGAGCCGCATAGAAGTAACTTAATCAGTATGCAAAAAGTAGAGGCTTGGGATTTAATATTTGCGTGTTATATGTCTTTGGGATTTAATATTTGTGTGTTATATGTCTTTGATTTAGTCCATCTTTTTTATTTTCCTGTTAATCTACTTTGGAGTAAGACTACTTAAATCTTGTTATCGTAGCTATAAATTCATAATTTATTTTGGACATTTATATAAAAATCACAGATATGTTACTTTGAGACTTAGAGGAGTCCTCTTGTTTGGGGAATTAAGCAATAGTGGAAAAGTTGAGATATGATTCTGGATGAAAGACCAAATACATTTTGTATTGTGAAATAGATACAAGCATTTTGTATGTGTGCATGTTCTAGGAAAAAGACATTATAGTTTGGGTACGACTCTCAAAGGCTCGTGTGTCTCAAGCTTGTTCTGGAAAACGGTTCTATTAGAAGACTATAGAAACATAGCATGCCTTAGCTTTTGGGAAGTCATTTGTTTTTAGAGGTACATCTTTCCTTCCTTTTCTTTTTTCTGTCCCAATCATAGGAAATTTGCCTACCTGTGCCAATTTTCTCCATGATGCTATGCTTCCAGAGAGTTAGAGACTGACACCTTCAAATCTGTGAGTCAAAATAAACCCTCTTCTTTCTATAACTTGATGTATGCCATATGTTTGTGGCAGCATTACAAATCTGACTGACAATTTACACAGAATAAAAGACAAATACAAAGCAAAAGGATACATAAAAAGAAGTGAATGCAATCAAGGAGAAGTATTTCTAAAATTTATTGAAAACTTCACAGTAACAATGTGGAAGCATACGTCTAACCTATAATCCACATGACTCTTTTGAGTGTAAAGAAGATTTAATAGCGCTTTCAAAATCAGCAGATGGCATTTCTTCTTAGTCCTCAAGGACACCATATTATCCAATGTTCTACCTAGCTCAACATAAAATGAAGTGAGATAGAATTGACAACGAACCTTACATGGGGTAGAGGCTGGAACAAATAAAAGTAGGTCTTCTCGGAAATCAACTAGGGTAAATCCAAGTGCATTTGAAAAGAGCTAACCCGTGGTATGAAATTTGTTGGCCCACAAATCTTAGTCCCCAAAGTATTTCAGATAGCATATACTGCATATGTTTGATTTGCTAGGTGCAGTTACAAATATAAAATTTTGATTTTTTTCTTTGATGATTTATTTCTTTTATTCCAAATTTTTGGTAAAATGATGGAATGACTTCACAACATCTTTTTAGCAGAAGTTTCATCAGTTCTATTATTTCGCACCTGAAAAATTCATGTCTTTCTGGATGCAAGTATTATTTATTTCTCCTTCTCTAAGTTTTTGTGTATATTTGTGGGGAGAAGGGAGGCCAACACATGTGTATTTTAGCTCATAGGTCTCTGGAAACACAACTGGACATATGAAGAGTTTCCTGAATTCAGGGTTTTGTTATTTCTACTTCTCCATTCTAGATTTCCCTCTGTGATGATTGAACTTGTAAACCTGATGAAATTTAGAATCATCATGGAAACTCACTTCCTCGCATGACTAATGTCTAGATATGGTTGATACATGTGGGAAGATCTACCCAAAATGAAAGTAATATCATTCCATATGATGAGGCTCTAATGTTCTTTAAAGTATAACGGGAGCTGAACAACAGCATTCACTGTTTCCTGTTGCCTAAGTTTTCTCACAATGTGCTCTGCTTCCCCACACCCCTGCCACCTTACCTTCCCTGCCATAGTGGAGTACACCTTCAAAATGTGCGCTAAAATAAGCCTTTCCTTTTTTTATAGGTCATTCTGTTAACTGTTTGTCAAGATAAGTAACTAAAACATCCTCCTCTATATCCTATATTTTTCTCTGTCAGAGAGATAGAAAGAAAATTCTCTGCTTGTGTAGCCAAGTTCTATCAAGCTTTGTAGGGAAAAGTGCAAACTCCTGGCTTCCCTGAAACTCCTAATTAAACACCAAAATGCTAAGAGGGCAGGGATAAGACTCAGTGACCTAGATGAAACTGATGTAATTAACTTGACTGTATCAGATGGATGTGTTTTTAGATATGTGCAATTTGCAGTTGTTCAACAATGTTGCGTGATGGAGACCTCCCAGGTAATCTCTGCAGAGCTATAGATAGGTAGGCAGCTAACATAGCAATACAAACAGAGCACCATAAAGCATCCAATTTTAGCTTATTTTGATGTTATCTTCTATATTTTAGGTGAAATATTACTTGGTATAATGTTAATTTTTGTTTTGTTTAAAACATGGTTATATTTTTCTGTATGTTTTATGTTGTACATATTACTCAGATTGGAAAAGCTTATCCATTTTGAAATCATATGTTTGCATTTTATTTGTTGATAAAATGGTCAGGGAGAAAGTCTTAACCAGATTTTTTTTTTTTACTATGTATTTCTTCAAGTCAGTCTTTTATTCAACAGCTGTTAATGAACAAGTAGGAGAGAATAGATACAGTATTAAGCAATAAGGATAAATCAGTGAGCTATAAATAAAACAAATTAAACAGGTAAATCAGCCTATATAGAACTGTTAATACTCTATATAGAGCTGTTAATAATCTAGCTAATTTTAAAATATTGAACAAGTTTATATGCTAAATAATTAAAACAAAAACATGTTTCCATACACTGCTACCATTTCTTCTCTTTCAGTAATTGTGTATAAGCAATTTCCCTCCCTGCTCCTTCTTTTTCACACTCTTTTACTTCATGAGAATAGCTTAAGTACTTATTAAATAATTAATTTTAAAGGGACTATATTAGGGTAAATATTTCCCAGATATCAATTTATCATTAATATATAGCCTTCTGTGTTCACTAGTTTGGAGTAAATGCTGCAATTATCTAAAAACATACTTAACTTTATCCATAACAGAGGCCTGCCTTACAATCTATGGAAATGAAGGCAGTCAAGAAATCTTTTCTGTTACTCATAAAAGGCAAAGCATAGCAAATTATGTTTATTTGCCTCCTCCTTCTCTACTCCTCACTTGACCTCAATATGTATATTTTTGTCCTCTGTATGTGGCACACATACACACACATACATTGTATGTATGTGTGTGTGTGTGTGTGTGTATAGAAAGAGAGAGAGAGAGAGAGAATGTTTAATTTTATGTGATTTTTCTGAGAATCTGGGGATATTTTTATTAATTATTTTAAAATATGTTGTAACTAAAAAGCATCTAATGTTCTTCTTTGAGTTTTATAATTAAAAACATATAATAGGCCTTCTTTTTTTCATTCTTCATCTTTCACCACTCACTCCTAGTCCTAACCAGGACGTTCTCTGTTTGTTTTGGTTCTTATATTTATATGTTTCTTAAGTAAATTTGTAATTTTAAACAAAGCCCCCTTAACTTCACACTATTAATATAATGATTATTACAATATCTATGCTAATTTCCATTTTTATTGTTATATGAGTAATTTTAAATTGCCAGAATACATAATTTTTACATCAACTGCCTTATTTTTCCAGTTATTATAAAGTGCTATATCACTGAGAAAAACAGATGATGATGATGATGATGATGATGATGATGAAGATAGATAGATAGATAGATAGAACTATTACCAAGTTAATATCCAATATTACTTGATCTCTGCCCTTTATCTTAGGAAGTTATATTGTTATATATAATTCTTATATCACATTTCCTCTCTTGGGTCTTTTTGTAGTTACTATACTTTAAAAATGAACATTAAAGCCAAATGATTAATTGGCCTTTTATTACTCGCCTATCTGACATTCTTTCCTATAAAACTGGCATAAAGTTTGTTTCCAAGAGATAAAACAGTTCATTTCCTTTCAGATTCCAATGTGTTATATAACTGTTTCCTATTAAATCTCTCACTGCCTTGACAACAATCATCACAGTTATAGTTCTTTGATTAAATGTTTCTAACTATCAAGTCAATGTGTACTCCATTGGGATATTGCTTCAAAAATCCTAGGAATACAAGGGACACACTTAAACATAATAAGGGCAATTTACCACAAAGCTATAGCCAACATCAAGTTAAATGGGAAGAAATTCAAAGCAATTTCACTAAAATCAGAAACAAGACAAGGCTATCCATTTTTTTTTCATATCACTCATTATAGTACTTGAAATCTAGATGAAGAAACAAACAAATGAAGGAGAACAAAGGGATACAGATTAGAAAAGACGAATTCAAAGTATCATTGTTTACAGATGAAAAGATAGTATACATAAGTGACCCTAAAATTTCCACCATGGAACCCCCATAGCTGATAAACACTTTCAGCAATGTGGCTGGATACAAGATTAACTTAAAGAAAAAATCAGTAGCCCTTTTATATACAAATGACAAAGGGGCTAAAGAAAGATCAAGGAAACAACACTCTTCACACTAGCCCCAACTGATATAAAATATCTTGGGATAATTCTAACTAAAAAAATGAAATATGATAAAAAAATATCAAGTATATGAAGAGAGAAATTGAAGAAGATATCAAAAGCTGGAAAGATCTCCCATGCTTGTGGTTGAATAGGATTAGCATAGTAAAAATAACCATCATACCTAACTCAATGTACAGATTTATTAGAATCCCCATTAAAATTCCAATAAAAATTCTTTACAAACGTTGAAATGGCAATACTGAACTTTATATGGAAAAACAAAACAACCCAGGATTGGCAAAACACAATGAAAAATAAAAGAACTGTTGGATGTCCCACCATTCCCAATTTCAAGTTGTGCTTCAGAGATAGAGTAATAAGCCCACATGATATTGGCACAAAAACAGATATGTTGATAGATAGAATCAAATTATTAAAGACCCAGATATAAATCCACATATATTGTTTTTGATAAACAAGTCAGAAATGGACACTTGAAAAGGGAAGCATCTTCAACAAATGGTGACAGTCAAACTGGATGTCTGTATGTAGAAGAATGCAAATGGATCTATATTTATAACCTTACATGAAGTTCAAGTCTAAATGGAATAAAAGACCTCAACATAAAACTATATATACTGAACCTCTTAGAAGAGAAAGTGGAGAGTAATTTTGAGTGCATTGACACAGGAGATGACTTTTTTAAATAGAACACCAACAATTTAGGCACTAAGGGTTACAATTAATAAGTGGGACCCCACAAAGCCAAAAACCTCATGTAGGGCAAAGGATACAATCAATGGGACATATCAGCAGCCTACATAATAGGAAAAGATTTTTACCAAGTCTACTTCAAATAAAGGACTAATATCCAAAATATACAAAGAACTCAAGAAACTGGATATCAAAAAAAAAATCAAATAATCCAATTTAAACCAAAATGGGGTACAGATCTGAACAGAATTATCAATAGAAGAATCTCAAATTACTGAGAAACACTTAAAGAAATGATTAACTTCCTTAATTATTAGGGAAATGTAAATCAAAACTACTTTGCAAATAAATCTTGCATCTGTCAGAATGGTAAGATCAATTACAAGAAACAGCTAATGCTGGCTAGGATGAGAATCAAGGGGAACACTCCCTAATTGCTGGTGGGACAGTAAACTTGGAGAGTCACTGTGGAAATCAATATGCCAGTTAATCTAAAAGTTAGAAAGTGATCTACATCAAGATCCAAATACATTATTCATGTGCACACACCAAAAGGACACCTTATCCTACAACATGATCACTTGCTCGATCTTGATCATTGTGGCTTTGTTCCTCATAGTCAGAAATTGGAAACACCTTACATATTCCTCAATAGAATAATGGATAAAAAATGTTTTCTGGTCTTCCCTCTTCTTTCTATTCCCCTAGAACCAAACCCCCAGTCTTATCCTTCAGACTAAAACATATCCATCACCAGCTGCATCCTCCCACCATGCCTGCCCACATCTTCCATGGATCACAAAGGTCATCTACTCCTAAACTCTACATCCCTACATGTTGCTGAATATCAGACCCCTAGTCCAGCAAACACTTTCTGCTCAATCATAGCCAAACCTGCCATAAAACCAGAAAGGCTTTAACCTTCTCCTCCTTACTCGGTTGTTAAAACTGACATCATGAAAATTTTAAGAAAACATGGTTAAAAGTAAAAAAAAAAAAATTATCCTGAGTGAGGTAACCAAGACCCAGAGAGACAAATACAGTATGTATTCACTTATAAGATAATTAGATAATGATAACTAAGCTATAATATCTACATATTACTTACAGAGTTTAGGTAAACAGGAGGGCTTTAGGGGCAAGGAATAAATATGCCAGGGAGTAAATAGAATTGATTTTAAGAGTGGACTGGAGTTGGGAACAAAGGGAGTCACATTGGGAAAAAAATAAGAGGTAGGGAGAGAGTGCAGAGAAAGGTGACTGGAACTGAGGGGAACTTTGGAAGTCATGTGGAAGTCTCTTGCATTGATAATGTCCTACAAGCTATGAAGGTGATCCTAATGAGGACACTAGTAATGGAGGATATGGAGGCTCAACTGGCCATATCTTGAAACCAAGCAAGATTTTCAGTAGAGGAACTGGGTTGCTTTAAGTTGAGATGTTGGCCAAAGGTTCTCATGGAAATATTATATGCTATTGTGCTGCCTTTGGATTGTTTGGTGGCTAAAAAGAAGCAACATCTGCTAAAAGACAATTGAGTATAAATGCTGCTGGGTTATTCCAATATATAAAATTTGAAAATGCCATAACTTCAAAATTTAAGTCAAAGAATATATTGCTTTGGAGAAGAGGTTTTTGCTTTTGTTTCCACAGGCAAAGAGAGGCTGTGGATTCATTCTGGGTTATGAAAAATCAGGTTTGATCAAGAAAGACCCCCTGAAAAATCTCCAGTAGGAGCAGATGGCTCAGATGATCCAACATTTCAAAGGACCTCTGATGGAGTTTCCTCTGAGTCTACATCCAGAAAAGACTAAAAACATATGTCTGAGATAATCAACCCTCACAGAATAGTCCAGTCAGTACTTGACCATAATCCTAACTTTTCTTTAGGTCCCCATAAGATTATTAGCACCCCCAATTAGCAGGAAGTAGAATGGAAAACTAGGCCCACATTCCCAAAAATTGGATTATGAAAGTTTATTTAGAGTGTTGGTTATAAGTTGTTATGGATAATGGTCAAGAAGAAAGTTAACCAAAGGAGATTAGACTCAGAGTTCTTGTTTTGTAAAGAAAAAAATGGGGGGGGGTGCTGTGGGACAATGGTCTTGTACCTTTTAAAGATTTGACATTTGTACTGGCTTAATAAAATGCTTATTGGTCAGTAGCCAAGCAGAGAGGATAGGTGGGATGACCAGAACAGGAGAATTATGGGAATAGGAAAGGCTCAGCCTGCAGTTGTCACTCAGATGCAGAGGACACAAGATAAGAACACCTCACTGATAAAAGTTACCAAGCCATGTGATTAACACAGACAAGAATTATGGATTTATGTAAGATATAAGAGTAATTAAGAAGCCTGAGCTAACAGGCCTACCAGTTTATAAGTAATGTAAGCCTCTGTGTGTTTCTTTGGGACTGAATAGCTGCGTGACCACACGGGACAGAAACCTCTGTCAGCAGAAAAGTGCTGACACTGCAGGCTACCAAAAGTAAAGCATGGACAACAACACATCCATAAAAGCTTTTACCTACATTCTGTCCTGCCTGTATATTATGCTAGGTAATGGTAGCCCAGAACTTGTAGAAATAGTCAACCAGTGTCTGACTTGACTTAAGCCCACTCCAGGTAAGAATCTATACCTGACACTGCTTATGCAACTAAGAACCAGAGACTGCATAGCCAGAGACCTAGGGTAAAACCAAAGCTGAATAGTATGAAAAATAAAATAAAATGATTCCTAATGGTAAATGATCAGAGCCTTATCCAGTCATCATCAGAGAGGCTTCATCTGGCAGCAGATAGAAACCGATGCAAAGACCAATAGTCAGATATTATGTGGACAGAGTTTAAGCTGGAAGTCTCCATCAAGTCCTTCATCTCAGAGCTCAGGGAATTCTGAAGAAGAACAGGTGGAAAGCTTCTAAGAGCCAGAGAGGATGGAGGACACCAGGAAAAGAAGGCCATCTGAATCAACAAAACAAGAAACATATGAGCTCAAAGAGACTGAAGCAGCAAGCACATGGCTTACCTGAAATCATATGCATGAATATTACAACTATTAGCTTAGTATTCTTTTTTTTGGTTTTTCGAGACAGTAGCTTAGTATTTTTAATGGTAAACCTGACTTTGACAATGTGTAGCTCTTTGATTCTAATGCTTGCTCTTGGAATTTTTTTCTCCTATTGGGTTGCTGTGTTCAGCTTTGATATGAAATTTTTGCTTCATCTTATTAATTCATGTTTAGTTGTTATATTTTAGAAATCTCTTCTATCCTAATGAGAAACAGAAGGGGGTGGATCTGTAGGCGAGGAGAGGTGGGAAGAAACTGAGAGAGAAAACTATAATCAGAAAATATTGTATGAGAAAATAGTCTATTTTCAATAAAAGGAAGAAAAATGAAAAAATCCTAATTGACATTTTTAGCTTTTATGTTCCACACTAAAATGGACATTAAAGACTTAAGACTTTTTTACTATTGGTATACTTGTTTAAAACTTTATATAAATATTAGGATTTTAAAAATTAGTTTTACAGGTGAAATATTGCTGTTTCTGTTCTTCAAACATATTTTCTTGATATGTAAATTCTTATTTTTGATTTTCATTTTCATTTCAGTTGTATTTTTTTACAAGAAACAAGGAAATATGGAGATTACAGTGACCATATATGCTCTAAGTACATATGTTATAAATAATTGCTATAAGTACACATACTTTGTTCAGTGTAACTCTTCTTCCCAATTTGACTGCTTTTGATCCCCACCCCAGTCCAGTCTTAAAATCAATTCTGGTTCCTCCTTTCCGGCATATTAATTCTCCTAAACTCTATATCCCTACATGTTACTGAATACCAGACCCCTAGTCCAGCATATACTTTCTGCTCAATCACAGCCAAAACTGCCATAAAACCAGAAAGGCTGGGGAGAAGAGGAGAGGGGGAAAGAGAGGGGAGAAGGGGAGGGTTGAGGAGAGCTTGGGGGAGTAGGATGGTTGAGATGGAGGAAGAACAGAAATGAGAGCAGGGAAGGAGATATCTTAATTGAAGGAGCCATTTTGGGGTTGGCAAGAGGCTTGGCTCTGGAGGGGTTCCCAGGAGTCCACTGGAATGATCCCAGCTACGACCCTGGGCAGTGGAGGAGAGGGTGCCTTAACTGGCCTTGTCCCATAACCACATTGATGAATATCTTGAATATCACCATAGAACTTTCATCCAGTGACGGATGGAGATAGAGACAGAGACCCACATTGGAGCACTGGACTGAGCTCCCAAGGTTCATTTGAAGAACTGAAGGAGGGAGAATAAGAGCAAGGAAGTCAGGATTACAAGGGGTTGGTCCACCCACTGAGACAGTGTGCCTGAGCTAATGGGAGCTTGCCAAATCTAGCTGGACTGGGACTGAACGAACATGGGATCAAACTGGTCCCTCTGAATGTGGCTGACAATTGGGACAGACTGAGATGCCAATGAAAATAGTACTGGGATTTGTTTCTACTGCATGTACTGGCTTTTTGAGATCCTATTCTATTTGGATGCATACCTTCCTAAACCTAGATGTAGCCGGGAGAGGCTTGGACTTCCCACAGGGCAGGGTACCATGCCCTCTCTCAGGACTGGAAGGGAAGGAAAAGGGTGTGGGGGGCAGCAGGAGAGACGTGGGAGAAGGGAGGGAGTGGAAGTTTTGATTGATGTTATTTATAAAGTAATAAAAAATAAGTTCTTTCTAAAAGTTATATTTTTGTCTCACTATTGATTGTTGCCAAAAAGAACCCATATGTGTGTGCTTGCATATGTATGTGCATGCTTGCATATATGTGTGTGTCTGTTTGTATGACCATACATTTGTATTTGTGTGCATGTATGAGTATATATCTATTTATACATATATATGTAAATACATACATATATATCTTTATGTACAAAAATACAAATAGAGATATATCTACATTATATCGGTATTGATATAGGCCTACAATACTTTTATCACAATAGGTATTTTAATGAGTATTTCATTATTTTATATGTATAATTATTTTGTCTTTGTAAAACCCACTTCATGAAATCTTTGATTTTTTTGTCCCTGACAGTCCAGAATCACACAAAACTCCTTAAACATTGTGAGTCGTGTGGAATTTAGCACAGGAAATTAAACGCTTACAGATTTCTTTAAAGGACTGAAGACTAAAGGTCATTGAAAGCACAAATAGATCTGAGGTTTGTTGATAGCTTTCAGGGAATTATGCAGTTGCTATTTCCAACCCAGCTCAAAAACACAGGAAGTCACTGATGCTAGTAGCTTCTGTGAGAGCTGTGGCTCCAAAGTGAGTGATTCTTAGGGGAAATGGCCAGTGGACACCAATATTTTACACCTATCACATCTGTGCATCTGCCCGACATTGCAACAGGAAGAAGAATAGCTGTGACTGTTTTTTGCCTTCCAGCTTTAAGAAGAATCTCTTACATTATTATAATTTATTCAAAAGTACACCCACAAGGCATTCTGAGAAATATATTTCCTAGACACCAGCTTCAAAACTGATGAGAGTCCATAGAAGAGGGCAAGGAAGTTATTGGGTACCAATGATCAGTCTAGAACAGTTCTTTCTGTTGGTTTCTAAAGACCAGTACATAGCCAGCTCATGGTTTTATCCCAAATGATTTGAGGGAGCATCAGGCTCAACACTGTCAGCACAGTATGCCATCATTGTCTTTTCTTCCTTCTCAGAAATTGCTCAGTCACTACATGCAGAACCCAGACATTTACTTTTTTTTTTTTTTTCTTTATACAATCCTGAGTCATACTTCTCAGTACATTTTACAGGAAGTTTTTGAGACAGGGTTTCTCTGTATAACAGCCCTAGCGGACCTGGAATTAGTTCTGTAGGCCATATTGGCCTTGAACTCAAAGAGATTCACCTGCCTATGGGCTGTAGGAAATCATATAACCAGTAGCCTTTAAGTTACCCACCCACTTGGGCATGGCCTCTTATACTATAAATGCCAATATAAAGCACGCTATCCCTTTCTCTTCTGGCTGCTGGATTTGGTTCCTATTCCCCGTTGATGCAGAGGACTGTGGTCTGTGAGTCTATACCTAAATAAATAACTCTTTATTATACTCAGTTCTGAGCTAATGTGGGATTTCTTTTTAGCGTCCATCTTCGTCTGATGACCAATGTGAGGCTCCAACCCATGACCCTGGGATTGAGAGTCCCATGCACTACCAACTGAGATTGTCGGGTGGTCAGTAAATGATCAAGTGGGCTCTTACAACAAATTGGTGCTCCAATGTGTGCTCGCTAAATGCACATAAAACCTGAGCAATCTTAGAAAGAAATTCAAGACATAAAAGAACAGAGTTAAATATGGGTTTTTGGTAGCCAGTATTTTGCTGGCTGCGGCTGGCATGCTGCAGCTCCTTCAAGAGAGCTCTTACTGATTCAGCTATAGCAGAAAAAAAAGCCATACGGTTTTGAAATGATGGCCTCCTGGGCCGTACTACCTGTATGATTTCTGTTGAGGTCTGGCTATGGAATATTTAAACGGGGTTTGTATGCAGTGTTCTACAGCTTGCTTAATGGCAACATAGATCCACTGTCTGCTTGAAAATGGGGCTGTAAGTATGGCTTATGTTAAATAGACCTCCACCCTGCCATGTTGGACTGGGCAGATCCAAAAGGCAAAGCAGCCTTAGAAGTGCTTAGAATTTTAAGAAACACTCTAGGACAGAAAAAAAAATAACATATATACAGAAGGACATACTCAGAAATAAAAGAATTCTAAATGAGTTACAGTGTTAGATAAATGTACATAGGCTTGGGAGAGGGAAAAAAGAGTATAGAGTATTATAAATGGTTTTAAAAAGTAAAACAAAGTCTTTAAAGAGACAGAATGCAGAGTCACAGATTGAAGAAGTAAAGATAATAAGATAAATATTAAAAATAAATAGAGTAAAAAATAATCTACATAAAGATAGAATATACACAGATAATCTGGATTATGTGTATTATTGTGTTTTCTTTGAATTTTTTGACTGCAAAGGAGCTAACTAGAGAGAGATATTTCATTTCATGGGCTGCTAAGGTAAACCAGCACAGATATTTTAAAGATACCTTGATTTCAGAATTTGGAAGACCTCATGAAAAGTAACTGCGAACGTGATGTGGGATTTCCCTTTATATTCATTAATCACCGTTAATGAATAAAGAAACTGTCTTAGACCGTTAATAGGGCAGAACTTAAATAGGCAGGGAAAACTAAGCTGAATGCTGGGAGAGAGAAGGTGGGGTCAGAGAGAAGCCATGTAGCCTACCACAGATAGATACCAGAAATTTTTCCAGTAAGCCACAGCCTTGTGGTAATACAGAGATTAATAAAATTAGGTTAAATTAAGATGTAAAAGTTAGCCAATAAATAGAACTAATGGGCTAAGCAGTGCTATAATTAATATAGTTTCTGTGTGATTATTTTGGGGCTAAGCAGCCAGGACTAACTAGCTGCCTCCTCCAACATGAACACCCCCAAAATTTACTTCACCCAATAAATAGCAGAAAGCAGTTTGGAAAGAACTATGCCCATATTCCAAAATATTTTTTGTAAATGTTTCTTTACATTTAAAGGGGGACATGCAATAGAGATTTGCATTGGTATGGATAAAAATGTAAGGTCAATTGTTATATGTATATTTCAGGTCTTGATTAAGGTATTGTGTTTGTGCAGCATATTTAAAATGTAACATATAATTAAGAAATAAAGGTTAGTAGATAGTCATCTATAATATTCAAGCTTGTAGTCAAGTTAGTTAGGTTTTCTAGATACATAGAGATATATTTCAGTTATATATGTATTCTTCAAATATTTCAGAAACCTTTAGAATATCACATTTAAAATGTTTTAAGAATTTAGGATTTTTCAGGGCAGTGAGACACATTTGTTCCTGGCAGCACCAAACTACCTCAAGAGGATGATGGGCATCAAAGAGGCTCCTCACGGAGCTTGTTAGCCATTTGGGTAAGAAACTGTTCTTTTCTGAACTGCTTGATGTTATCCTGTATTGAACTGGACATGCAGGACCCACAGAAAAATGACTGCTGATGCTACTTAAAGAAGGTGAGACAGTCCTTTAGGGTCCCTGCTTCATGAAAGACTCTACCAGACATTCTGCAGGACATAGAAAAAGTTACTGACAAACTGCCAATATAGGTACAACAGTCTGTGAAATTTCCTGCTTCATGGAAATGTCTACTTGATACTATGGACCTGTAGGCTGAATATGGATGCTCCAATGACACAGAAGAATTTTGGGTGCTTGTCCTGGCAGTGAGATTTCTCTGTCAATTCTAGAGTTTGGAAATTGCTTACAATGCACTTCTTGATTACTTAGGTAATATATCCTTTTGGAGTCTTTGATGGTGTTGAAGAATAAATAGGTATAGTTATAGTTTTCCTTAGTTATGATAAAAGATAAAGTAGGTATAAATATTGTAACTGTAATTATTGCTTGATACCTGTTTAGTTAGATGTAATTTTTCTGCGTTAAAGTTAAATTTTTTTTTAACAGAAAAGGAGAGGTGATGTGGGATTTCCACCTGTATGCTGTGAATAAAAGAAAATGCTTTGAGCCTATAGTAGAGCAGGGCAGAACAGATGTAGGGAGAGAAAACTAAACTGAATGCTGGGAGGAAAAAGGTGGAGATGAGGGAGAAGCCATGGAGCTGCCACTGGAGACAGACATGCCAGAACATTGTAGGCCACGAGCCTCATGGTAAAATATAAAATAATGAAATGGATTAAATTAATATGTAAAAACTAGCCAATACATTGTTAGAGATAATAGGCCAAGCAGTGATTTAATTAATACAGTTTCTGTGTTGTTAATATGGGGCTGAGCAGCCAGAGTACACTAGTGACCTCATACAACACCTATGCCACCTGAGTGCTGGGATTACAGGCTGTTCTTTGTTTTTAATGAGGATACCGATTTGTACCAGTAAGAAAATGGGGATGAGAATAGAAGAGTAGGGGAGATGAGTGAACATGAAGGAAATTGTTTCTCAAAAAATTAATTGTAGAAAGATTCATCTGTAAAAATCAATATAAACAAATTATACACAGGAAAAAAAACACAAATTAAATAAGCAATATTGACAAAAATTTCCCAGATAACCTTGGAGAATCTTTTGGTTTACTAAGGCATCCCATCTGATTCGGCTGAGTATCCTATATTGTGTTAGTCCTTTGAAAAGATAAGGTTATATATGCAATGAATTAAAACACATTCCTTTATAGGTTGGTTGTATTAGATTAGGGATCCAGAAGTCTGAGGTATATTTCTCAATGTCCAGTTCATTGAAATTATTATTGTGTCCTTGTCAACGTATTTCCCTTGGGAACACAAGATGTCTAAACCATCAAAATGAAATTACAGAGAACAAAAGCAATATTGAGGAAGGATATAAGACTTAACAATGAAGGGAATCATTTACACTCCCAACTGTCAATTCTAATCTTCTGTTCTAAGAGATACAGAGCATCATCATGGTCATAAAACTACCAACTAAGTTTTTAAAACACAGACATAATCCTAAAAAATGTTGTTAAATAGAAAATGCCCCAAGTGTCTCCTAAACATTAATCCTTCTTTTATTGGATCAACGGCTTTTTGGTAATAGTGAAAAGAATAATATAATTTCTTTTGTTGTAATTCTATCACTTAAGGGTTTGGTATAGTAAGTGCTTTGGTAAAAGGGAGCATTATGGAGTCATCACAGGAGTAAATAATCCATTTTATTATATAACCCATTAATGAGAATGAAAGTCAAAAATAATATGCAGAGAAGGGTAATGCCTGTCATGTATAAAGGTATTATGAGAAGTATAATATGTTTGTTACTTCTCTTTGTTGAAAAACAAAAAGGCATTTAATGGAAATGTCAATTTACTACTGCATTTTCCTTTAAGAATAGATACTATATGCAGGTTATCATGTATTTTATCATTAAGAAATGGATTTCCTTGGTGAATTTAATCCTATCTTTGAAGCTATATAATTTCTTTACCATTCCCGGTTTTTAGCTGACTCTACAAAATAAACACAAGAGGGGCAGCTAACAAGGTAATGAACCTCACAGAATGACACGTGTTTCTATTTCTCCCCTGTGTGAGTTTCCTCTGATGTAGCATGCTTTTAAGAACATTTAAATAATTAATCAATTACGTTCTTATTCCATTACAATCTTTGTCCATTTTTCTTACAACCTTTGTCCATTCTTAGACACTTCCTTAATATTACACAGCAAATGTTCCTCCAGGGTTTCCTTCATACACTGCTCTAAGATTATTATTCTCTGTATAAACCACTCATCAATATATCTGGTTGTTAGTGTGGATGAATTTAAGCATATCTGAAACTCCAGTCAATGCATTATCAAAGCATGCTAGAAGTTCTCTGCCTGATGAGATTTCCCTTTAGGCTTATCTTTCAGAACTGTGATGCTTAATATTATGTGTCACCATGCTGGGTTAGAAGCAGTTAAGATATTTGATCAAACGTTATTCTTGATGTGTCAGTAAGGGTGTCTGGATGTAGACAACTTTGAAATCTATGGACTGAGTAGAGGGATTTTTTCCCACTTTATCTCTGTGTAGTCACACATGGGGAAGACACAAAAAGACTGATCACACTTCAAGGGGAACTTCTCTTGCCTAACTGCTAGACTCAACTCCATTTTCCTACCATTGGATTTAAGCTAAGAAGTCAGTTCTTCCTTTCTCTTCTCAGCTGGGAGAACAAACCTTATACCATTATCATCTATGTATGCCCTCTTGCTGGTAGAACTGGGACTACTCTGTCTCCGTGTCACTCACTTTGCAGCTAAAATGAAATACTATAGATGAGTTGGAAGAAAAACTACATGCTGTATTTCACAGCTTTGCAAACTAGAATTTTAAGATCAACGTTCTATGTAATTGAGGTCTCAGAGATAGAACTAGACCCCCTTCTAGGTTATGTTTTTTAAGCTTTTCCTGTTACAAAAGCATGGAGGAAAAAAACAGGGAGCAAGAAAAAGAGAAAGAAAGAGATCTTAAGTCTTTCTCTGAGGTCACCAATTCTATAGTGAAGATTTCTTACTAGTGATACAGTTAAGTCAAATCAGCTCTCAAAGTTCACATTTCATAATTTACACACTGGGTTAACAACATATGAATTATTTAGAAACATTTATGGTAAGCCCTATAACCCTATAATCATAGGAACCAATTATTTTCCAACTTGTATTTTTGTATGCCACAATTAACCTTTTAATGAACCTTTGAAAATATCCTTTTAAATTAAAAATAAAAAAGTGTACATGGGTTTGCATATTTATGTGTGTGGGGTTTGTGAGAGAGAGAGTTTGAATGTAAGTCTTGTGGTTATAGGTACCTACGAAGGTCCAAAGAGGGTATGAATGACCTGAAGCTGCAGCACAGGTCATCGTGACCTTTCTAATGTGGGTGTTGGGAAATGAACTTGTCTTTTGGAAGATGAAGAATAACTTTTAATCAAAAAATCTCTCCATATCCTTTATTGAAATTTTTTATTAGTCCATGGAGATGGACTGAAGGATAACAAAAAATCAGCCTTAACATATTTTGGGAGATTATAAAATATTTTTATTAAATATCTTAGTTGTAATATGGATGTGCATAAAAACCAAACCTGAAATATTATGGATCTGATAACAGTTAATAATACTTTTGTACGATAGGTCAGGAAATACAATTGTTAGGTAAAATGTCTTTTCCATAACTTCTCTATGTGCAATAGCAAATTTTCTACCTTAAAATAATTAAATTTGTAGAAAAGTGGAGTTTCTTTCCTCCCAAATCCTATATTTTTGTGGTTTATTTTCTATTGTACTAATTGATAGTGAATTCTGCAGGATTGTGACTTATGTACATATCTTGTGAACTTTTGCATTTTTTAAATGATAAGGCCAAGTTTGCAAGCAGTTAGCACTTCAGGCTTTTTTTATCTACCTTTTTCAAAACTCACAGCTTTACAGAATACTTACGAAAAAACTCATATCAATATAATTACCTATTTTGTTATCTATAACACTGCAACTCAAGATCTCTAGGTACTTTGGTGTCATTATTTCATTTACCTTCTCTTCCTTTCCCACTCCTTCCTTATCTCCGCCAGCCCTCCTTCCTTATCTCCTTTCCTCTCTTCCTTTCTTAATTTTTCCTTCCTTCCTCCCTTTCTCTGTCCTTTCTTCCTTCCTTCTTTCCTTTTCTTAAAAATTATAATGAAAGGATTTAGTATGATGCTTATCAGTTTAAATTCTCATGTGTCTGTCTTCAGTTTGCTACTAATATTTCTATTTGAAAATTACTTTTTACTATTACAACACAGCTATTTATTTATTAAGAGATAATAAATATATTTAGACATTGGTATTACCTCATGGAAAGACTCACCAAGAAAGAAATAGTACACATCAAACTTTAGGTACTGACTTCTCAAAACAGAGATACCATGATAAACTTTATGTTATATAGCTTAGTAAATAATCTGGTTAGTTTGTTTCCTCCCTTCTGCAATTCTGACAAATCCATAATATCCAGGAGATCATTCTTCCTTGGTTTTTCCCATGTGGGAAATATTTCCAACTAATAATTCTTCATATGTATTATTAATTTTCAATTATTTGGTAACATGAGCATTAACTTTAAAGAAATAATCCTAATATCAATTAGGTCCACTCCAAAATCTTTATGTCTATTAATTTGAATATTTCTCTAGAGACATTATACTGATAAATATAACAACATCATTTGACATTTTGGACATTTAAGTTAGGTTTTTGCTTGTCCAAACCAGCACATTAAGTTAACCAAAACATTTTTTTTCCAAATGGAGTTTCTAAAGAACAGTGCTTCCTTCAAGTGAGGACAGTACAGTATCTTCAGACTAAAAGTGTGTTGCCTTCTCAGATATGAAAGAAGGAACAAAAGGAGTGCTGAATTTAGATATTTAGCATACTCAAATTGCCAAATCTTTCTGTGTCTCCAAGGCTCTTTTCTAGTTGTTGCCAGTTCCCAAGTATTAAAAGATTTGGAGCAGATTTGGGTTCAATTTGTTTAATTCTGTCATTCAGAATCAAACTTTTGATTTGTTTTTAGAAATAGTAGTTACAAAAGCAAAAATGTGTTTGGAAGGAACTGTAATTTTTTTGATTAACCTAGAGTATTTTTAGGATCAATTATTATTTTCATATTTTGTTAACTTTAAGAGATTCAGAAAAATATTTCTATATAAAAGTATCCATACTATTCAGAAATCTACATCAAACTCATAAGGTGTCTTGAAGCATTAATATCTGAGTCATTCATTTCAGTCTACTAAATGCTGGCATAATATATATTTTTTAATTCACTGGCCTATTGGTGATTCATATGATTCTAAATATGAAAGACTTATTATTTTAAGATCCAAATGTTGCAGATATGTTAAAATGTTAAATGCATACATGTGAATTCAAACACACATAAAAATACATAACATTTTAAATTCTGTTATTCTTCACTGAAGAGTTTTATATTTTTATGGCTATTTTAGAAACTGAAATTATAATATGGTAAATTCAATGTATATGCATCTTTTGAATCATATAAATAACAAACAAAATCATTTAATTTTCTGGTAGAAATTTACTTCAAGTTGACTGTTTTTATTAGGATGTATTTTATTTAATTAATTTATTTTTAAGATATTTTATATACAACCTCAGTTCCCCCTCTCTTCTCTCCTCCCTCCTTAAACTCCATGGAAAGTGTTAAGGCCTCCCATTGGAAACCAACTATGCCTAGCATAACAAGTTGACGCAGAACAAGTCCCTCTTTCCTGAATCAAGGCTGAGCAAAGTATTCTACCATAGGGAATGGGGTCCAAAAAGCCCTATCATATATCAGGGATAAATCCTGGTCCCACTGCCAGGGCACCCTCAAACAGACGAAGCGACAGAATTGTAGCCCACATGCAGAGGGCCTAGTTTGGTACCATGCAGACGCCCCAATTGTTGTTTTAGAGTTCGTGAGTTCGTGAGATTGGTTCCGCTGTCTCTGTGAATTTCCCTGTCATGATCTTGACCACCCCTTGTTCATCTAATTCCTTCCCCTTTTCTTCAACTGGACTATCTTCTCAGAGATAGCCATTATAGGATAGGGAAATTCCCTGGAATACACAACGATGAACCTTGCTAAGACTCAGTGGAGAGGGTGCCTGAACAGGTCTTCCCCAATAATCAGATTGGTGAATACCCTAATTGGCATCGTAGAACCTTCCTCAGGTACTTGATAGTGGTCACTTTTAAACATATATATACTGAGCAAGTTCATTTGTAGCATCCATCTGTGACCTCTGCATCAGCTTCTGCTTCCTGGCTCCTGGACTACAGGAGTTTTTCTCCTGGCTTCCTTCAATGATTCAGTGAAGGAAGTACAAGTCATATAACCCCTTTCTGGCCCCACTTGCTTTTGGCGATGGTGTTTTATCACAGCAGTAGTAACCCTAACTGAGACAGATACTGATCTCTAACTCTCTCTCAGCCAGGCTCAAAAGGATTTCCAGCTAAGAATGTAAAGCATTATGCAGTTTACTACTGCGTGATTGATTTATTGGTTGGTTGGCTGGCTGTAGTCATAAAAGAACAGGTTTACTTAATATAATGTAAAAAGAGCAACATGTATGTTAATAATAGAACCACAAGCCATATATACATGCATTTTCTCTATTTGTAGAATATAATTAGTATAGAATTTCTAATATTGCTTTAGTAAATCAAATGACTATTACCCTATATTTTTTGATAGATGCCAACGGTAGAAAAGCACCTTAAAATAAACTGATCCAGCACAACAGTCCCAGTCCCAAACTATGCTACATCAGAACAGAACTAAACTTAATTTAGGATATTAAAGACCATCATAAACAGGGATTTTGAAATATCTATAAAATTTCTAAGCAATCCCATGAGAATCTCAACATAAGACAAATTATAATGAATCATAACTTACTAAAACTTTCCACAAATTCCTAGAACTAACTCGAATACTTGATCGTTAAATTTAGTATTGCAGAAGTGAGCACTGAGGTCCATAAGACTAGAATGACTCAGACAAGATAGTTTATGCTTACTAAGAGGCAGCACTGTATGTGTGTGAGCATAATCATGATTCAGAAATGCCATTGCAGATAAACAGGCTTTTTATCCATGATTTGAATACTTGAAACATTTTATGCTTTGTCAGAAGATATATCAATCTGGAATGTTTAAAATATTTTTGAACTTTGTCTTTTACCTGGAAACTGTGTCTTAGTCAGTATTGCATCTTTAATATCACTTTATATTTGATGCTGTGTATATGAAAGCTACACAATATTGTTCTGTATAAACTCATTTATTTTTTACAAGAGAAAATGTCATTAACTTTGTCCTTTAAGAGAAATATTCATACATTTGTGATAGCATCAATATTTAATAAAAGTTAAAAAACTCCTACATATTTCTAGCTATCTGCCCTTGCAAATAATTCTGCTCATTCGTCCATCATAAGAATTCTGCTCCTGTATCAACTCCATTATCATTGTGGATACCTTCTAACTATAATTAAGAACTAACTGAATAAAGTTCTTGCAAACTGCTGGAAGTGGCAATATGAAAGAAAACTTCTCTAACAGTGATAGCTAGACTTTCACCATGTTTTCAGTTCGAGCTTACCAGTCTTTTTCTACTGTCATGAAAGTTTGGATTTATGTCGCTCACTATAAGGATTCAGAGAATATGTCAATGTGGGTCCTTCTTGTCCTCTTTTGTACACATGTAATAATTTGTCTCCTACTGTCACTTCTCTTTCACCTGACATTTCAAAGTGACAACACTTTTGATAAGCACACAGAGAGACAGAGACAGAAAGGTAGAGAGAGACCGAGACATGGAGACAAAGATAAGAGATGAAGAAACAGAGAAAGACAGGAAGTTATAAAGAGACATCAGAAGGAAATGAAAACCCAGATAAATATAAAAACATCACTCATAAGGATTTATTCAGATAGTACTTGGTTTTATTTACTCTGGCACATATAAAAAAAGTTTGAACAAAAAACTTTATAAATGAATACATTTCAAAATGTCCTTTTATTGAAATAAAACACTCATAGATATGGTTGAACTTGTAGTTATTCCCCAAACCTAGATGTATGTTTAAAACTATGTGACTAGTACTTCCTTAGGGTTTCTTTGTGATAGGGTTTCTAAGTTATGGAGCATATGACAATTTTATAGATTCTTTATACACCTCATGAAAGATATTTGAATTTGCACTCACACCTCTCAAACCCTTCTTTTTAAAATAAAGTCTAATAAGATGTTCCGGAAGAAACCATGTTTAGGGGACTGATATATTTTACATTTATTATTTATGAAACTGTACTACATAAGCATTGCTATCACCACAAGTTCATGAAAAATGACTATTGGAGAATATAGAAATGTCTGATAAAAGTTATTTGCTGAAGTAATTCCTCTAAAATGTCTGTTTTTAATTATTTCCCTTTTAAAACTCATAAACATAGAAGAAAATGAACATGAGGAGAGATAGATTTGTAGATAAATGCTAATTTAATTGTCTAGATTCCCTTGAAGATACAGTCCATGTGTCCATTCCACAGATAATGAGCTCCATAGTATTATATATTTAATATAGTATGATTAACTACAATGTGATCAGGAAATATACACCATTTTCTTTTTTATTGATTTTATTGAACTCTACATTTTTCTCTACTCCCTTCCCTTTCTCTCCCCTCCCTTCCCTTTCATCCTTCTCCCAATTTACTCAAAAGATCTTATCTTTTTCTACTTCCATGTCTATTAGATTCATGTATGTTTCTCTTAGGGTCTTCATAATAGAGGCAATTTGATATGAATTAAACTTTGTAATTATTAGTGTTAAATAAGTGAAAAGGACACTTAAAAGAAATCCCACACAAGCTCAGAATTGAGAATAATAAAGGGTTACTTATTAAGGGGTAGACTCACACATCACAATCCTGTGCTGGAACGGAGAAACAACTGAATCCCAAAGTCAGAAAAGAGGTCGGACATGCTCTTTACATGGGCATAAATAGTATAAGAGACCACACCTAAGTGGGCTCGTAACTTGAAGACTATTGACTGAAGGAGTGGAATTTGCTCCCACAGCAACTTCCCCTTTTGTTTAAACATGAGAGTTCCAAACCCAACACAAAACTATAAATACTAAAAGCAAATATCAAGTATAACATTAGAATTACAACCAGTATAAACAATATTAAGCAGGGAATGTATGCTAAATGTTTTAATAAACATTCTATTCTAAGGAGTCTAAGTTTTGTATAGGAAATGGTTTGGCTAGATCGTAAGAAGACAGTAACTATGACTATCCAATCTTCAACCCCATCAAAGGCCTGAGAAGAAAGATAATATTACTTTAGCAGGCAGGAAGTACAATCAAGAACCTTCCAATGCAAGCAATTTATTATGGAGATAATTAGCTACCTGAGAAATCACCCAAAATCTCATTAGCAACATTGAAGCAACCAGCTTTGACCAAGGCCTAGCATAACTAACAGACCATTTGTCTTTATAGCTTTTGTCTCTGGTCATCAAATTTGATAAGTTACTCAATCTTTTTTAATCTATTTACCACTGCCTTTTGTAAAGTCTGGATCTCCTGTCCAGTGTTCTGTTTTAATGCCTTCATTGAGGATTCCAAGATTCTCAACCTTGAACATAATTTTTTTTTATTTTTTTATTTTTATTCTTTTTTAATTAAAATTTCCACCTGCTCCCCGTTTCCCATTTCCCTCCCCTCCTCCCAAATATTGCCCCCTCCCCCCACTCCCCTCCCCCTATCCCCACTCCTCTTCTCCTCCCCCCACACCATTCCCCCTCCCTCTCAATACTGAAGAGCAGTCCAAATTCTCTGCCCTGCGGGAAGACAAAGGTCTTCTATCTATGTCCAGGAAGGTGAGCGTCTAAACAGGCTAAGCTCCCACAATGCCAGTTCATGTATTAGGATCGAAACCTAGTGCCATTGTCCTTGGCTTCTCATCAGCCTTCATTGTCCGCCATGCTCAGCGAGTCCAGTTTCAACCCATGCTTATTCAGTCCCAGACCAGCTGGCCTTGGTGGGCTCCCAATAAATCAGTTCCACTGTCACAGTGGGTGGGTGCATCCCTCGTGGTCCTGATTTCCTTGCTCATGTTCTCCCTCCTTCTGCTCCTCATTTGGACCTTAAGAGCTCCGTTGCTCCAAATTGAGACTCTGTCTCTACCTCGATCCATCGCCAGATGAAGGTTCTAAGGTGATATGCAAGATATTCATCAGTATAGAATAGGGTCATTTCAGGTTCCCTCTCCTTAGTTGCCCAACGTACCAGCTGGGGACATCTCCCTGGACACCTGCGAACCCCTCTAGAGACAAATTTCTTGCCAACCCTAAGATGACTCCCTTAGTTAGGATATATACTTTGCTGCTCCCGTATCCTCCCTTCCTATATCCCAACCATCCCAATCCCCCGAGCTCCTCCCATCCTCCCCTTCTCATGTTTCTCATCCCATTTCCCCTTTGCCCCATGCCACCTCACCCGCAAGTTCCCAGTTTTTGCCCTGCAATCTTGTCTACTTCCCCTCTCCAGGCGGATGACTATATGATTTTCTTTGGGTTCACTTTCTTATTTAGCTTCTCTAGGATCACAAATTATATGCTCAATGTCCTTTATTTATGGCTAGAAACCGATTATGAGTGAGTACATCCCATGTTCCTCTTTTTGGGTTGGGGATACCTGACTCAGGATAGTGCTTTCTATTTCCATCCATTTGCAGGCAAAATTCGAGAAGTCATTGTTTTTTACCGCTGAGTAGTACTCTAATATGTATATATTCCATACTTTCTTCATCCAATCCTCCATTGAAGGGCATCTAGGTTGTTTCCAGGTTTTGGCTATTACAAACAATGCTGCTATGAACATAGTTGAACAGATACTTTTGTCATTTGATGGGGCATCTCTTGGGTATATTCCCAATAGTGGTATTACTGGATCTTGGGGTAGGTTGATCCCAAATTTCCTGAGAAATCACCACACTGATTTCCAAGTGGTTGCACAAGTTTGCATTCCCAGTAGCAAGGAATGAGTGTGCCTCTTTCTCCACAACCTCTCCAGCAAAGACTACCATTGGTGGTTTTGATTTTAGCCATTCTGACAGGTGTAAGATGGTATCTCAAAGTTGTTTTAATTTGCATTTCCCTTATTGCTAAGGAAGTTGAGCATGACCTTAAGTGTCTTTTGGCCATTTGAATTTCTTCTGTTGAGAATTCTCTGTTCAGATCAGTGCCCCATTTTTTTATTGGGTTCATTAGCATTTTAAAGTCTAGTTTCTTGAGTTCTTTATATATTTTGGAGATCAGACCTTTGTCTGTTGCAGGGTTGGTGAAGATCTTCTCCCAGTCAGTGGGTTGCCTTTTTGTCTTAGTGACAGTGTCCTTTGCTTTACAGAAGCTACTCAGTTTCAGGAGGTCCCATTTATTCAATGTTGTCCTTAATGTCTGTGCTGCTGGGGATAAACGTAGGAAGTGATCTCCTGTACCCATATGTTGTAGAGTACTTTCCACTTTTTCTTCTATCAGGTTCAGTGTGTTCAGACTAATATTGAGGTCTTTAATCCATTTGGACTTGAGTTTTGTGCATGGTGATAGATATGGATCTATTTTCATTCTTCTACACGTTGACAACCAGTTCTGCCAGCACCCTTTGTTGAAGATGCTCTCTTTTTTCCATTGAATACTTTTAGCTCCTTTATCAAAAATTAGGTGTTCATATGTTTGTGGGTTAAAATCGGGGTCTTCTACTCGGTTCCATTGATCGACTTCTCTGTTTTTATGCCAATACCAAGCAGTTTTCAATACTGAGGCTCTGTAATAGAGTTTGAGGTCAGGGATGGTAATGCCTCCAGACGATCTTTTATTATATAAGATTGTTTTGGCTATCCTGGGTTTTTTGTTTTTCCATATAAAGTTGATTATTGTCCTCTCAAGATCTGTGAAGAATGTTGATGGGATTTTAATGGGGATTACATTGAATCTATAAATTGCCCTTGGTAGAATTGCCATTTTTACTATGTTGATCCTCCCAATCCAAGAGCAAGGGAGATCCTTCCATTTTCTGGTATCCTCCTCAATTTCTTTCTTCATAGACTTAAAGTTCTTGTCAAATAGATCCTTTACTTCCTTGGTTAGAGTTACCCCAAGATATTTTATGCTATTTGTGGCTATCGTGAAGGGTGATGCTTCTCTGATTTCCATCTCTGCTTCCTTATCCTTTGTGTTTTGGAGGGCAACTGATTTTTTTGGAATTGATCTTGTATCCTGCAACGCTACTAAAGGTGTTTATCAGCTGAAGGAGTTCTTTGCTGGAGTTTTTGGGGTCGCTTATGTACACTATCATATCGTCTGCCAATAATGAAAGTTTAACTTCTTCCTTTCCAATTTGAATCCCTTTGATCCCCTTATGTTGTCTTATTGCTATTGCTAGAATTTCAAGCACTATATTAAAGAGGTATGGAGAGAGTGGACAACCTTTTCGTGTTCCTGATTTTAGTGGAATAGCTTTGAGTTTCTCTCCATTTAATTTGATGTTAGCTGACGGCTTGCTATAAATAGCTTTTATTATACTTAGGTACGACCCTTCTATTCCTAATCTTTCTAAGACCTTTATCATAAAGGGATGTTGAATTTTGTCAAATGCTTTTTCAGCATCTAGTGAAATGATCATATGGTTTTTTTCTTTCACTTTATTTATTTGATGGATTACATTGATAGATTTTCGTATGTTGAACCAGCCCTGCATCTCTGGGATGAAGCCTACTTGATCATAATGGATAACTTTTCTAATGTGTTCTTGGATTCGGTTTGCCAGTATTTTATTGAGTATTTTTGCGTTGATATTCATGAGTGAGATTGGCCTGTAGTTCTTTTTCTTGGTTGTGTCTTTGTGTGGTTTTGGTATCAGAGTAACTGCAGCTTCATAAAAGGAATTTGGCAATGACTTCTCTGTTTCAATATTGTGAAATACATTAAGGAGTATGGGTATTAGGTCTTCTTGGAAGTTCTGGTAGAATTTTGCATTGAAGCCGTCTGGACCTGGGCTTTTTTTGGTGGGGAGATTTTTATAACAACTTCTAATTCTTCACGACTAACAGGTATATTTAGATTGTTCACCTGGTCCTGGTTTAACTTTGGTATATGGTACTTATCTAAAAAAGTGTCCATTTCTTTTACACTTTCCAATTTTGTGGCATACAGGTTTTTGTAGTAAGATCTAATGATTCTCTGAATTTCCTCTGTGTCTGTGGTTATGTCTCCCTTTTCGTTTCTGATTTTGTTAATTTGTGTATTCTCTCTCTGCCGTTTGATTAGTTTGGATAGGGGTTTATCAATCTTATTGATTTTCTCCAAGAACCAGCTTTTTGTTTCATTGATTCTTTGGATTGTTTTCTGTGTTTCTATTTTGTTGATTTCAGCCCTCAATTTGATTATTTCCAGTCTTCTACTTCTCCTAGGTGAGTCTGCTTCTTTTTTTTCTAAAGCTTTCAGGTGGGCTATTAAGTCTCCAATGTGTGCTTTCTCCATTTTCTTTAAGTGGGCACTTAATGCTATGAACTTTCCTCTTAGCACTGCTTTCATAGTGTCCCATAGGTTTGAGTATGTTGAGTCTTCATTTTCATTGAATTCAAGAAAGATGTTAATTTCTTTCTTCATTTCTTCCTTGATCCAGGTGTGGTTCAGTAGTTGACTGTCCAGTTTCCATGAGTTCATAGACTTTCTGGGGGTAGCATTGTTGTTGAATTCTAACTTTAATCCATGGTGATCTGATAAGATACAGGTGGTTACCGATATTTTTTGTAACTGTGTAAGTTTGCTTTGTTACCGAGTATGTGGTCTATTTTCGAGAAGGTTCCATGAGCTGCAGAGAAGAAGGTATATTCTTTCCTATTTGGGTGGAATGTTCTATAGATGTCTGTTAAGTCCATTTGATTCATTACCTCCATTAATCCTTTTATTTCTCTGTTAGGTTTCTTTCTGATTGACCTGTCCATTGGTGAGAGAGGAGTATTGAAATCTCCTACTATTAGTGTGTGTGGTTTGATGACTGCCTTGAGTTTTAGTAATGTTTCTTTTACATAAGTGGGTGCTTTTATATTAGGGGCATATATATTCAGGATTGAGACTTCATCCTGGTGAATTGTTCCTGTTATGAGTAAAAAATGTCCCTCTCCATCTCTTTTGACTGATTTTAGTTTGAAGTCAACTTTCTTAGAAATTAGTATGGCCACACCTGCTTGTTTCTTAGGTCCGTTTGCTTGATAAACCTTTTCCCAGCCCTTCACTCTGAGTAGATGTCTGTCTTTGTGGTTGAGGTGTGTTTCTTGTAAGCAGCAGAATGTTGGATCCTGTTTTCGTATCCAATCTCTTAGCCTGTGCCTCTTTATAGGTGAGTTGAGTCCATTGATATTAAGTGATATTAATGACCAGTGGCTGTTAACTCCGGTCATTTTTCCTTTCTTTCTTTCTTTCTTTCTTTCTTTCTTTCTTTCTTTCTTTCTTTCTTTCTTTCTTTCTTTCTTTCTTTTGGTAGTAGAGTTTGTATGTTTCCCTTCTTCAAGTTGTGCTGGTGAAGGGTCATTAGATGTCTGAGTTATTGTGGGCATTGTTGGACTCCTTGGTTTGTGATTTTCCTTCTATTACTTTCTGTAGGGCTGGATTTGTGGCTACATATTGTTTAAATTTGTTTTTATCCTGGAAAATTTTGTTTTCTCCATTTATAGTGAACGAAAGCTTGGCTGGGTATAGTAGTCTGGGCTTGCATCCATGGTCTCTTAGTTTCTGCAGTACATCTATCCAGGACCTTCTGGCTTTCATGGTTTCCATAGAGAAATCAGGTGTAAGTCTGATAGGTTTACCTTTATAGGTAAATTGACCTTTTTTTCTTTGCAGCTCTTAATATTCTTTCTTTATTCTGTATGTTTTGTGTTTTGATTATTATATGACGAGGAGATGTTTTTTTTTGATCCAGTCGATTTGGTGTTCTGTATGCTTCTTGAACCTTCAAAGGAATATCTTTCTTAAGGTTGGGAAAGATTTTTCTTCCATAATTTTATTAAATATATTTTCTGGACCATTGAGCTGTACTTCTTCTCCTTCTTCTATCCCTATTATTCTTAGGTTTGGTCTTTTTATTGTGTCCCAGATTTCCTGAATGTTTTGTGATGAGAATTTGTTGGTTATGCTGTTTTCTTTGATCAGAGTGTTTATTTTCTCTATGGTATCTTCAGTGTCTGAGATTCTTTCTTCTATCTCTTGTAATCTGTTGGTGGTACTTGTCTCTGTAGTTCCTGTTCGTTTATCCAAATTTTCCATCTCCATCCTTCCCTCGGTTTGTGTTTTCTTTATTACTTCCACTTCATTCTTCAAGTCTTGAACCATTTCCCTTACCTGTTTGATTACTTTTTCTTGTTTCTCTTGGTTTTCTTGGGTATCTTTGAGATATTTATTCATTTCCTCTACCTTTTTGTTTGTAATCTCTAATTGATTATGGCAGTTTTTCACCCCCTGTTTAAGGTCCTCTATTATTTTCATATAATTCACTTTTGAGTCGAATTCTTTAATTCTTCTGGATTAGGGTGTACATTTCTCATTTCGGGATTCCTGGATTCTGGTGATGTCACGTTGCCTTTCAAGTTGTTGGGGGAATTCTTGCATTGGCGCCTGCCCATCTTTTCCTTCAAATGGAGCCAGGAGAGGCCTGGTGTCTTGGACCAGTCTTTGCTGTGACTAACTCTCTGGGTGTATCTCCTTAGTGTAGGGGCAGGAACCGTTCCCTTCCAGATGAACTCCGCAACACCAAATAGGGATGCCTGGTATTCCCATGACCCGCAGAAAGAAGGCCAAATGCAAGGGTTCGGGCGGGGTCGAGTAGAACACTGACAACACTGCAGTACAAGCTGGAGGTGCCTGCGCTCCCTTTCGGGGGGGTGTTGCTGAGGCCTGCCCGCTAGGCAGGCACTGACTGCTCTGGTTGGGTAGCCTTAGTGTAGGAGGGTTTGTGCTCTCTACCAGGACAGTCCGCCCCAGGCTAGCATACACTCACCCGTCCAGATGGAACTTCTCAGCACCTACACAGGGACTCCTGGTAGCTTCAATGAGCCAGGGACCAAGGGAAGTAGGGGGCAGGCAGAGCAGGTCCAGTAGAGCACAGCAGACACTGCAGCCCCAGCAGCAGGGGCCTGCTTTCCCTGGCTGGGACCTTGAGGCCTGCCCTCTAGTCAGGCACTCACTGCTCTGGGTTGGTAGCCCTAGTGAAAGGGCAGGAAACTGTTCCACAGCAAAGGACCTTGCAGACAAGGCAGGCTTAGGGGTGGGGGTGGGGGCGCTTGTGTAGGAAAGAAAGCCCTGCAGCAGGAGCTGGGGGAGGGGCGTTTGTGCTCTCTACCAGGACAGTCTGCCCCAGGCTAGCACACACTCACCCGTCCAGATGGAGCTTCTCAGCACCTACACAGGGACTCCTGGTAGCCCCAATGAGCCAGGGACCAAGGGAAGTAGGGGGCAGGCAGAGCAGGTCCAGTAGAGCAAAGCAGACACTGCAGCCCCAGCAGCAGTGGCCTGAGTTCCCTGGCGGGGGACCTTGAGGCCTGCCCTCTAGTCAGGCACTCACTGCTCTCTGGACATAATCTTTATAGCATGCATATTACCTTCCTGGAGAGACATTCTATCAGTCAATCTGTTATACCCCTTTGACAAGACTCTGATTAATACATGCATCAGTACAAATTCTCTCAAATAAATATTCAGCACCCACTGTCATTGACTGGATTTTATGCACGAAATCAGCTATATCCTTCTCCAGTGAGCTGAATTTTCCTTTTAATAAATCACTATCAGTCTGTAACATTACTAAAAGTACCTCTGTTGACTGAGTTTTGTTATTTAAATTGTTCATATCCTTCTTCAGAGTTCTGACCTCTTTCTTGAGAAGCTTTGTTTCAGTCTGTAAAGACTGTACTGTTTCTAAATATTGAGGACAAGACTAATCCCCAGAATCAAAAATAGTGATGTAGGAGGAAAATCATATGTCTTGTAAAATATTGTACATAGTATAAGTAAAGAGGCGATTGGAACCCTGGATGGTTATATTGTCAGAAATATTGCCCTTTTAAATTATAAATTTATAGTTTATATTTCAAATTATAAATCTTACCTATGGTTGATTTTTGAGTTGGAGTAGGTACAATACAATTACCTCCTAATAGGTGTCATGGACTACCTACAAAACAAACACAGCTTGGCCTACTGACACACTTGCAATTGTGGATGGTGTGAATCTGATTTAAGTGTGAAATGATAAAAGATATGCTCAGATTAAAAGAAGTTATGTAATATAAATGACAGACTGTGTGCTTCACTGTTGTTTGTAGAGCAGTGGAATAACAAATGCAGACAAGTTGTTAGAAGCGGCAGAACAGCTGGCTCAGACCAGGGAAGCCCACGTCTTGCCTAAGTTCCTATGGTGCGTGCTGGTGGGCGGCAAGTGGTGGGGTATGTGGGGACTTGAAGCCACTTTGAGGCATGTAAAAAGAAAATATAAAGAATCACGGACAATTTGTAGCAAAAAAAAAAAAAAAAAGCTGCTGCATGAGAATTCTATATAAACTGCTGGCTCCACGCACAGGTCCTGGCTTCAGCAGGCTGAGGGAGGATTCCCGCTGAGCCATGCGTGCTCCAACTTTGGTGGAGGACATGCGTGCAGTCAGAGCTGGGGGTTCTAAAACCAAACAGTTGAGCACCAGATGAAGAAGGACACTTAAAAGTAATCCCACACTAGGTCAGAATTGAGAATAATAGAGGGTTATTTATTTAGGAGTAGACTCATAGATCACAGTTCTCTGCTGGAAAAAGGAAAAGCAACTAAATCCCACAGCCAAAAAAGAGACCGGATTGTGCTTTACATCAGCATAAATAGAATAAGAGACCACGCCCAAGTGGACTGGTATCTTAAAGGCTATTGGCTGAAGGAGTGGAATGGGCTCTCCCAGCAAATAAGCAAAGGAATTATTGTGATATCATGGAAACACAGCTGTTTAAGCTTGGAAGTTAAAACTGGAAGGTGTTGCCATTGTTAAATACAGACATATGTAGGAGGGACCTTGTGAGCAGAGGGTCAAACTGCTGAGTTTATAGAACGTTTAGGTCCTAACCAGAGAGAGACCTCAAGTGCAGGCCTTGAGGAAGGAAGATTCTGCTAGATAATGGTCACTTGGGAGTCTAAAAGAAGGGCTCTGCCACAATTTGGCAATGAAATTCTAAAGAGGAATTTTGTTCTAAATATGAATGCTTCTGTCTCTGAGGAGCCTGAGCCAGCTTGTTTAGGAATTTCCCGAAAAACCAGCAAGCTGGCCTCACCTTTCCTTCCAGAATAAGAAGCATTGCTGCTGTTCTGTGCGTGCAGAAGCATAGCCTTCTCTTATTTCAGAATTTCAGTTGCTTTCTTATTCTTTAAGACTTTGAGAGTCTTGTGACGTTTCTTTCCTTGATAGATCTCTGTTTCCCAGTAGATTGAAGATGACATTCAGTTTCTCCGTATTGGAACCATCAAGAACTTACGTTTATCACTCATAATTTTAGCCCACAACTTGTCAAACATAAAATGTGTGCCCATACATTATTTCTTTGGTGCAGATTAACTGAGATTTTAATTATTTTAATACATGTCTTTTCATGACAGTTTTCTCCTGATGGCATTGAATACAAGCAGAAGTCTAATGATAAATGTTGCTTATGGTACTGATTCTGGAATCCTGTTACACAGGAGAATCTCATTGATAATAAGTGTATAAATAGATATGTAGATAGGTAGGTAGATAAGCAGAAACTGGAGTAGATGAAGATAGAGTTTTTTATGTTTTTTAGTTGTCAGTATATCTCCATCTACTAAACTAGTGATTGAGAAATGATTACTAGCCGCTAAAAGAGTCTCTACATGAATACATTGATTATAAATTTCAGCCTAGTTTCCAAATGCTTATGAAAATCTTCCAAGCTTTCTACCTCAAAGTTTGCATATGAATATACCATAAATCATGTTACATTCTTGAAGTAAGATACATTTGATTTCTCATTTTTCCTTTCATAACTGTAGTATGATTGATAATCTTATACCTACTTCAAATAAACTGACATTAAATATTTTACTTTTATGATGTTTTTATTTCCATGTATTAATTATATAAGACAGTGAGTTTCATTGGGAACTTTCCAAACAGATGTATAACATAGTTCAATCTTATTCTCATACCTCCCCTTGTTAGTTTCACTTGTATCTTTCCCATTTTCTCTTCTAAACTAGAACCTTGCCACTTTGGTGTGTTTGTGTGTTTGTTTTGTGACCTTATGAGATTCATTAGACTTATTTACAGAATCATATTTGATAGCTTGCTTATAGGAGCTTATCACTTTACCAGTGAATTACTACTGGGGAAAAAATGTCTCTCCCATATCCACTAACAAGTAATTGTGAATATTTCTTTTTTTTTTCTTTTTTTTTTCAAATGGCATTTTTTTTATTCTTTTTTAATTAAAATTTCCACCTGCTCCCCGTTTCCCATTTCCCTCCCCTCCTCCCAAATATTGCCCCTCCCCCCAGTCCCCTCCCCCTATCCCCACTCCTCTTCTCCTTCCCCCACACCATTCCCCCTCCCTCTCGATACTGGAGAGCAGTCCAAATTCTCTGCCCTGCGGGAAGACGAAGGTCTTCTATCTATGTCCAGGAAGGTGAGCTTCTAAACAGGCTAAGCACCCACAAAGCCAGTTCATGTATTAGGATCGAAACCTAATGCCATTGTCCTTGGCTTCTCATCAGCTGTGAATATTTCTTGAGGGAAGGATGAGGCCTATGAGTTTTTCCTTTTTCATGACAGAAGGGTAATGGGCTCAGATGTGTGCTGATGTGAATTTAAGAGTGCAACAGCAATGTCATCTCCAGAAGACAGAATTCTATACTTTTCCTTCAACTTTTTCTGGGTTTTGCATTCCATCCAATACTTTTGCTTAATATTACTTGAGGTTTCAAAGATCAAAACACTAAAATTAAGGGGATCCAAATACATACATTATACATATTGCAACCACTACCACTTACATGAAGATATAATGTAAAATATGGTGACATTTTTTCTCTACCAGCAATGAGTACAATGTATGTAGTAATTTATCCATTTTAGTTACTAGCTAAAGCAACTGATGTTTTATCATGTAATATTTTATTTTGTTTCTTTTGAAACTAATGAATTTGATAAAAAAAATTGGGGGACAAATAATAGCCCCATGGTTTTGAACATATTAATTAATTTCTATCACAGATTTACCTACTTACATAATGCTTATACTAATACTTCTATTTTATTGGTTTGTTCTGATCATTAAATGAGTTAAATTAAAATGTTTAGTAACTCTCTGATTTCTTCCTGTGAGTCACAAGGTAGCTATCAGCTACTGTTCCAGTGCCATGCTACTCTCCTTGATAATAGTGGGATAAGCTTTAGAGCTATCTGAGAAAGTAGAAAGAAAATATGTAAATGGAACCAGAAAAGTATTGCAAAAACTGTGTGTGTCTTATGGAAGACACTCCCAGAAGTCATCACATTGATGAGTGAAAATCCCAGTGCCAAGAGTGGACTATCTTTCTGTAACATTCTTGATGGGAGTATGCTGAGGCCAACAAACCCAAAAGGTTATTGTCACTGCAGCTGTTGCATACCAGAATTAGGTGGCAAGACTCTATTGTGAAAGACATCTCATGTTTTGAATATAGGCCACTGAGAAATTAGCAAATGGAATTTACAAGGCTCAGAAAACAAGCAAAACTCACAATATCCAGGAAGCTCAGAAACTCTCAGACTCATGAGATCCATACTAAGTTTGTATAAACAGTGAACAGTTGCTCTTCAATGGATCTGCCTGAAAGTTGAACAGGAACTCCAGGGTGCAGCCTTTGTGAGAAGTCATCCATACTGGGAATACTTTCTGGAATGCAACTGTGTTTGAGTTACCTATAGTAAATTCAATAAAAGAAATACCTAGCACAGTGACCCAAAATATAGAACAATACCTTTATTCATTAGAGGTAAACATTTAAAATAGCAGTATTAGTATGCAAGGAAAATGTTCTACATTATTCTGTGTGCTTTTTGCTACTTCCTTATTTTTTGTTTTTCTATTTTATTTTATTATTTTATGTATATTATCTTGTTCTGCCTGAATGGTATGTCTACAAATCACTTGCATGCTTGGCACCTGGAGATTCCATAAGAGATTGTCTTGAACTGGAGGTATAGGTGCTTGTGAGCCACCATAGGCATGTTGGGAACTGAAACCAAGACCTCTGAAAAAGCAAGAAATTCTCTTAACTGCTGGGCTATTAACCAGCATACAAAGTTTTGTTATTTTAATTTTAACTTTATTTCCATTGCAAAAAGTGTTAAAACTTGATTTAAGGAAAAGAATTAAGAGAGAGGGTTTACTAGGCATTTTTCTCTGTCAGTTTAAAGTAAAACACTCATTTGAAAGTATGTGTGAATTGTGGGTTTTGTTTTGGCAACAGAGAGGATTGAACACATGCAAGTATTCTAATATTTTACTCCCCGCTTACATTTTAAAGTCTTGCATCTTTTCTTTTTCTGTGGACACAGAATATCTCAATAGAAATCACAAATAATGGCAATGAGGAAAAAGGACCTTCACAAATCTTTTTCTAGCGTGATTTGGGTTTCCAATTCTCAGATATCTGAAATCCTGATTTGGATGGAATGTGCATTTCTATTAGCTCTGTCTACATTTCAAGCTTGTTTCTTGCCCTTATTGTTACTCTGTTTATTAATACAAAGGTGGGTTCCTAGTGGACACAGGGGTGACTTCTTTTAATCAGAATCAGTTCTCTTTTGCACAGACCTCTGAGAAATTTAAGAAATTTAACCCTATCACATATAGTTTATAGTCTTCACATTAGACAGTGCTATTGCCATGAAGTGGGAAAGAAGCAAGAATCCAATAATGTCAGTAGAATGCAGCTTACATTGCACTGAGATTAAAATCTCTCTCTGACGGATGCATAATGATAAAGTAAATATGATGGCAGTAGTTGTGGTGACTTGAGGGAGTCAGGCCTTGCAGGCTCAGATGTGTGACTACTAATCTCCAGTTGTTGGTGTTTGGGTCTATTTGGAAGATATAACCTTGCTGGGGAAAGTATTTCACTGGGTGCAGGCTTTTAGCTTTAAAAATCAAGAACAATCTCAGTTCTCTCTCTCTTTCTTCCTCCCTTCCCCCTGTCTCTCTGCCTCCTGTTTATACTTTGAGATGTGATCTCTCAGCTATTCATAACATCATATCAGCTGCCTACAACCAATAAATACTTTGCTATGATAGACTCAAATACCTCTGGAAACATAAGTCCAAATGAAGTCTATCTTCTATAAGTTGCCTTGGTCATAGTGTTACATCAATGCAATAGAAAAATAAGTAATTTGTTAGCTAACTTGAATTTTTCCTATGAAGTGCATAGGGACACAGAGGTAAAGCATTCAAATTTGTACTTCAAGTAACAGAAGTTTGCATTTCCCTTGTTTCATACTATGTGAAGCCTTTAATGAAACATTTGTCTTTGACAGTCCTGGGAAGAATTTTTTATTTAATAATGAATAAATTGTGCAGCTCTTTGCTTCACTGAAATAGAATCTCTTTATTCCTCCTTTCCAATGAATAGGAATACTATTTGTGTGTTGTAGTACGGCTGTAATCATAAGTGTATAATAATACAGCTTCCCCTATCGGTTTGAAATACTGATTCACTCACGGTTTATTATGACATGAAGACACCAGGCATCATTTGACAGAACCTACAGAAGGCTGATTTCTTGTGTTATTAATGAAAAAGCTACAGATTTGAAAATAGATTGCAGAAATAATACTAATATATTCTAGTAAACATTGATATCTATCTTAGACAAAACTATAAATAGAGCTAAGAATGAGAAAATGACAGTAAATAAGAAATAGGAAAATAATTACACAAAGGCAGGATAGCAAATTGAGCAAAATATAAGAACTGAATGGTGATATTAAGATGATATAGGGTCCAATGAGATGGCTGGCCAGTGAAGATAATGGCTATCAAATCTAACAATCTGTGCTTGATTCACATTGTGGAAATTGGAAGTTGACTCCTTCAAGTTGTCCTGTAGCCTTGCAATTATGTTGAAAAAGATTTGTGTACACAAACACATACACAAATAAAATATTAAATAAATGTAACTTAAAAAAGAAAAGGAAAACACTCTGAAAGAAATTTAAGTTTTCATAACTGAAACATTTTGGAGATCACTAGATGAGAAGAAAATATTATGCCATCTATAGACTAAAGCATCAACACAAATTATGCTGCAAAGAAGTAGTAAAATTTTAACAAACTTTACAATCTTGTAAAATTAAGAATGAAAATGTAGATTGACAGGATGGCAGTGGCACTAGCCTTTAATTCCAGCACTTGGGAGGCAGAGGCAAGCAAATCTCTGTTCGAGGTCAGACTGGTCTACAAGAACTAGTTTCAGGACAGATACGGCTGTTACACAGGGAAAACCCTGTCTTGAAAATCCAAAAAAACTAAAATAAAATAAATGTAGGTTGATCTTTTGCCACAGAATCGACTTTTGTATTTGTAAATCACTATAATCCTGGGGTAGATATCTTAATCTTTATTTGTTCAATTCATATCAATTCATATCAGTTTAATTACTTATGCTAGCTAAATTCAACATTCACAAATCATTCCTAGTCCAATTTGCAAACACAGTCTAATCTCTCTTTGCTCTAACTGCTACTTGAGGTCTCCTGTGTGTGTAAATATTAGAGCAATATCCCTAGTATCACAAGGCACTTAAAAACAAGAGGAATCCTTAAACTCACCATAAACTCCCAAGGCCAAGTTCTACTGTTCACGGCAAACAGTCATGAATGAATTGAAGAATACAGGATATATATATATATATATATATATATATATATATATACACACACACACAAATATATGACATATATACATATAAAACATTGCTTTAACTTTTATAGGTTATACATTACAGAATATTATTAAATAGTTTCACTTGGAAAAATCAGTATTTTCTTCAAGTCATATTTTGCCTCTGTCTCTCTTTGGTAGTCTCATAGTGTAGCCATACTTTGCTAAATTTGGAAATATAACAGATTCCCTAGAAGGTACATTTTTTCTTTTCTTTTTATGCTACATCCCAGCTAATACCAACTGCCCAATTGCTTTCACAAACTTACGACCTGCTAATTTGAGATCTGGAATATCCATTTCCCTGTTAAAGTACTTGTGTCATTGTGGGATGCTAAAATTTGTTTAGTTTGGTTCTATTCTGTTTCTCATTTAATCAAAGAAATAGCTGAGTTTGTCTGTTTTCAAATGGTTTTACTTTCACTAGGACTTTGTGCAGTGCCGTGAAGATTACTACTGTGGAACACCATGGACTTGTGTGTGTGTGTGTGCATACATATGTATTTGTTTGAATTCATTTACTCTTACTAATGCATGTGGAGGCCAGAGGTTGACAACAAGATGTCTTTCTGAATAATTTCTTTACAATATTTTTATGAAATGAGGTCTATTACAAAACCTAAAGTTCATAGTGTCTGCTGGGAAGGCTTGCCACCTAGGTATCTATGGCCCACCTCTATTGTCAGGGTAGCATATTACCATGAATCAGACAATTCTAAATAATTGTAATCCTATGTGAATTCTTTGTTATTAATACCACCTCCCTGATGTGGGAGTGTCATATATCAATCTGTTGATTTCATTGGTTAATTAATAAAGAAACTGCTTGGCCTGATAGGTTAGAACATAGGTGGGTGGATGCTGAGAGGAAGAAGGCAGTGAAGTAAGATGCCTCAGGCAGACGCCATGCCTCTGCTCTCCAGGGCAGATGCAATGAAGCTCTGACCCAGGATGGACATAGGCTAGAATCTTCCCAGTAAGCGCATCTCGTGGTGTTACACACATTAATAGAAATGGGCCAAGCAGTGTTCATATGAATACAGTTTGTGTGTTGTTATTTTGGGGCATAAGCTAGCCAGGCAGCTAGGAGCTGGGTGGCAGAAAGCGATCCAAAGCTCCTTCTATACCTCCCTTTTTTTAATCTGTTTTTTATTGATATATATATTTTTTTCTCTGCTCTCTTCTCTTCCTCTCCCCTCTTCTTCAACCCTCTCCCAAGATCCCCATATTCCCAATTTACTCAGAAGATCTTGTCTTTTTCTACTTCCCATGTAAAGTATATCCATGTATGTCTCTCTTAGAGTCCTTGTTCTCTGGAATTGTGAACTGTAGTCTATTTTTTCTTTTCTTTAAGTATAAAAGCCACTTATGAGTGGATACATATTATATTTGTCTTTGTGAGTCTGGGTTACCTCACTCAATATGATGTTTTCTAGATCTATCCGTTTGTCTGCAAATTTCAAGATGTCACTGTTTTTTCTACTGTGCAGTATTCCATTGTGCAAATGTACCATATTTTCCTTATCCATTCTTCAGTCGAAGGGCATTTAGGTTGTTTCCAGGTTCTGGTTATGAAAAACAATGCTGCTATGAACATAGTTGAACACATGTACTTGTGGTACAATTGAGCATCCTTTGGGCATAAGCCTAAAAGAATACCACCCCTTTTATAATCATACTTTTGTCAGCTTGGTTGCTTTCCCTCCACACTATACTCACACTATACTCACATATCCCCTCTAAACACTGAATTCAGCAACTTTAGAACCCCCAAGCCACACCACTGACATCACTCCAGATAATCTCATATCCGAACAACAATGTAACTTTTCCCATGCCTGGTAACAATCAAATGTATACCATTCCTATTCAAGTGTATTACTGAAGTATTTGAGCATGTAGACTACTAGAGCTAAACAGGCCTGAACTGGTTTGGGGTGCACACTCAAAAAAGTGTTCTCTAGTTACTTCTTAATAGAATCCTCTCTTTATAATCTTAAGCCCATGCCTAATTGAGACATATAAGACTAAAATCAGATGCATTTTTAGATGATAAATTCTTAGTAGGGAAATAATACCTTTCTATCGATTTTGCAGTATATACCTCTATAATCTGTGATATTTCTCTGTTTTGAATAAAGATGTCTTGTTTCTCTCCCAACTCTGTGAATATATATTTTTAATCCTTTGAGCAAGAGGCCAAGAAATTGGAAAGATGTAATGTGCATCTTGCCCACTAATTGCTACCGTCCCTAGCTTTTACATGGGTGTGGGGATCTGAAGTCCGCTTCTTATACTTGTTCAATAAGTTGCTTAGGTTTGTGGGAGGGGGTTGCTTGTTTTGATTTGTTTTCTTTTTTTTTTTGTTTTGTTTTGTTTTATTTTTTTTTCCCAGTCAGTCTTTATATCAGCTCTCAATTTTTGAAAATTCAAATTCTGGAGTTACACATTTATCCAAAAAAATTAATAAGATTACTTTTCTTTTCATAGCTTCAACTGTCAAATTTGACATTGGTCCAGGAACAGGACTGGGATGCAGTACCTGAATATGGAAGGGAACATCACAGCATGGTCACCACCAAACCCTAGAAAGGTGAACTCTGCCTGTATACTAATTCTAGCTAAGTAAGAGCCAAGAAGCAAATAAGAGAACTTTCACTTGTGATTCTGCTTCAGTTTCTACCTGAGCTATTGCCGTGATCTGGAAGTGTAATACAAATAAACCCTTTACTCTCCAGGCTGTTTTTTGATGTGAGAGTCACCTCTGTGTGCTGTAATTACCATTAATGAATAAAGAAACTGCCTTAGGCTGTTGATAGGGCAGAACTTAGGTAGGCAGGGAGGCCTGGACTGAATGCTTGGAGAAAGAAGGGCAGAGTCAGTGAGATGCCATGGATCCTCTGCCTGAGACAGACGCCAGTTAGAATCTTTGCCAGTAAGCCACTGCCACATGGTGATATACAAATTAATAAAAACGGGTTAAATTAATATAAGAATTAGCCAATAAAAAGCTAGAGCTAATGGGCCAAGTAGTCTTAATTAATATAATTTCTGTGTTGTTATTTTGAAGCGAAGCGGCTGGGGACAAACAAGTGGTTCCTTGCAACAGCTTTTGGTCAAGGTACTTATTGCAGTAATAGAAATTAAAATAGAAAAGACCTATTAATTAATAATTTACATTATGCATAGTGGTAAAGATTGAAATATTTTGCATATTTACACTGCATTAATTTACTTCAGGTTTTGGCTTGATATAATTTTACTTATTTCATTTTTATTAGTTTGACATTTACCACTAATATGGGATGACTATTGTTTATTCACTTTATTTTCAAATGTATTATTGATGATATAATATAGCTACTTTTAAATAAGATTATGTAAGGATCAGTTGATGGGATTAGGGGATGTTGTAGTCCAGTCTCAACTAATAAGCATACTCAGAGGTTCTTTCCCCATATCTTGATTCTGAAAGTCCCAAAGCAAATATTAATTTAAAATCCAATCATAGAAGTCTAGCTGAATAAAAATTAATAATAGTTCAGTAGTCGGCACAAGAATCTCTTTAAATTAGCTGTCTTTGTTTTAGGTAAGTATTCCCCAAACATTAAAATTTCACAAACCTTTAAGTTCCTTTCACATACCCTTATCTTTTATGTTGATATTTACATTTCATTCTGTGCATTGAACCTTTTCTAATTACAGTCATCTTTATTTGAAGACAAATTTTTAATTGCCACAGATGAAATTAAACGAGCAAAAGTAGTTTTAAAAATTTAGCTTCTATTGCATTCAATTTCCTTCTAGAGCCTTTATGTGAGCCTTGTTTCATTTGGTTAAGAAATGTACTTAGTAAAATTAGAAAATATTAAGGACATAATGACTGTAAACTAATAATTTCAGTTTGACTTCAAGAGAAATGTTGAAATAAATTTTCTCTTGATGAGTGTTAGTCTTCATTAATGCTGTAGCTAGATATTGTCTCACATTTTGCTCTTTAACATTTAAAAAGATATTGGTTCTGTAGACAAAGTATTGTTTGCAGGAGATGAAGAATATTAAATATTCAAAATATTCTTTAATATAATTTTGCAGTGAGGAGGGGTGAACTTTCATGGATATATTAAACAATAAATTTAAAGTGCTGATAGCTCAGCTGTCCATTCCATTTACATTTGTAGGGCATTTGCTACACTGTCACTACCAAAATTCAGAAAAGTTGTGCAAAAAATATTCCCACGTGAGAAATATGTACAGAGTTCCAAGAAAGGGTTGTTATTCTTAGGAAAAATAATTGCTTTTAGATGCAGGTAAGTCTCAAAGTAAAAGTTTTTTAGAAGAAGCAATAACACAAAAACAGTAAACACATTAAGACTTTGAGTTACTGTTAGTTTAAAAAACTTTAGGAGAATACTCAACTTTCCTTAAATAGTTATATAAATACTTCAGACATCATATAGAGAATAAAAAGGATGTGTTAGTTCACTGTTCTATTAATATATTTTCCTTGTTTTGTGTCATATTTATTTATTTATTTTTTAGTGTTAGGGTTCAGGTCCAGTGCTCACATGGGATTAATCAGTCTGGTGGCTTTGGAGGACATGTACATTTAAGATAGGAGCTAATAATGTGGCACTGACTGTTCTAGAACTTGCTATACAGCTGAGGCTGGACTTGAACTCAGAAATTCACCTGCCTCTACCTTCTGAGTCCTGCAATTAAAGGAATATAAAAGCAAATTTGGATCTATTTTTGTTTCTATAGTATTAACTTTTTCTTACTCGAATAAGGCTTATTGGTTGAACAAAATTACATTTACCCCAGAGAGACATATAAAAAAAGAAAAATTGATAATTGTGTAGGTGTATAATTGAATACCATAATTATAGGGAATTTAAACAAATTTAGTGTATAATTATTAAGTATGTACTTCATAGGAAAAAATTCTACCAATTATTTAATGAATTAAAATATTTTTACGTCCCCAAGTAATACACTGTTCTTTTAAGTTTTAGGTGTATTAACAATGTGTTATCATGTATATGATTAACCAAATGTTATAAAACCTCTTCTCTGGGGATGTAGATTTAGACAAAATTTAATTGTGTTCTATATTTACTTAGCTTATTGTGTTTGCATATATATTAGAATACCTTCAACTGAATTACTTTTAAATATCAGCTTACCTCATAATGTTGCCTCCCTCTATATAGAATTTTTATTTTGTTAGTTTATCTGTGTTTTGTTAATTGTTTATAGAAAGATCATAAAAACGTGCTTGGATAGAAATATTCTCCCAGTTGATTAGACTTGGAAATATTTAAAAATTGAGAGTAAATATGTTATTTGTTCAGAAAATAAAGGTTTACAAGCTTTAAAGGTTTCTTATTTTGTAAATGATAAAAATCTTTATATTCTTAACTAGCAACTAAAATCCATTTGCATTTGATTATATTAGAATTTGGTAAACAAACTTAGCTTTATATCAAAGTTTCATATGGTTATATAATTGATCATTTCTTATTTAGCTGAAATTTTAGATCTGGGATACTTGAGCATTTTATATTTGTGCATGTTCATGTGTCTTACTACAAATACATACATCACTAAGTGAATATCTTTCATGATAATATTTTATGAACTTCTATAAACACAATGACCTTAATAACTAAAAGTGAGACTATTTTCTCCATTCCCAAGTAGAACAAGGGAGTTGAGTAGATTCAATAAAGTATTTCACTCTAATCATGTAGTCAAAAGCTGTAAGGATTTTTTTCTTTTAAATTTATTTATTTATAAAAAAATCGTTTTTTTTAATTTACAAACCAATCCCATTTTCCACTCTCTCCACTCCCTCCCTTCCCTCCATCTAATATCTCCCACCCCCATCCACTCATCAGAGGGGATAAGGCACATTCTTTTGGGGAAGGTCCAAAGCCCTCCCTACTATATCTAGACTGAGCAAGGTATCCATCGAAAGAGAATGTGTTCCCAAAAAGCCAGTACAAGTAGTAGGGATAAATCCTGTTGCCACTGCCAGGGGCCCCATACTCTGTCCCAGTCATGCAACTGCCACCACATTCAGAGATCCTAGTTTGGTCCTATGCTTATTCCTTCCCAGTCCGACTGGAGTTGGTGAGCTTCCATTAGCTCAGGTAGATGGTTTCAGTGGGTGTCCCCATCATGGTTTTGACCTCTTTACTCATATTCTCACTCCCCCACTCTTCAACTGGAAGTTGGGAACTCAGTCTAGTGCTACAATGCCAGCCAATCTCTACCTATGTTTCCATCAGTTGCTGGATGAAGGTTCTATGGTGATATTTAAGGTATTCATCAGTCTGACTACAGGGCAAAGCCAATTCCAGCACCCTCTCCTCTATTGTTTAGGGTGTTATCTTTGTGAATTGCTGAGATTTTTCTCTAGTGCCAGGTTTATTGCTAGTGCCCAAATGGCTCCCTCAGTCAAAATATCTCTTTCCTTGCTCTCGTCTCTGTTCTTCTTCCATCTCAACTACCCAGTTCCCTCAAGTTCTTCTGCATTCTCCCCTTCTCCCCTTGACTTCCCCTTTTGTCCTCTCTACTGCCCCAACCCCATTGCTCCCAATTTTGTCAGGTGATCTTGTCTATTTTCCCTAACCAGGTGGATATATGTATGTTTTTCTTAGGGTTCACTTTGTTAAAACAGTCTCACTTATGAACATAGATGCAAAAATACTCAATAAAATACTGGCAAACCAAATCCAGGAACACATTAAAAAAGATCATCTCCTGTGATCAAATTGGCTTCTTCCCAGAGATGCAGGGATGGTTCAATATACAAAAATCTATCACTCTAATCCACCATATAAATAAACTGAAAGAAAAAAAACATATAATTATCTCATTAGATGCTGAAAAAAGCATTTGACAAAATCAAACACCCCTTTATGATAATGGTCTTGGAAAGATAAGGGATAAAAGGAACATATCTAACCATAGAAAAAGCAATATACAGTGTAGTTGACATAAATTAAATAGAGAGAAATTCAAAATGCTTCTACTAAAATCAAGAACAAGACAAGGCTGTCCATTCTCTCCATATCTGTTCAACACAGTTATTGAAGTTCTGGCTCAAGCACGAAAACAACAACAACAAAAACATCAAGGGAATTCAAACTGAAAAGAAAAAGGTCAAAACTTTTGTTATTTGCAGATAATATAATAGTATACATAAGTGACCCCCAAAACTCTACTGTGAGGCTTTTATTTTTAAATCAGTTTATTTTCTAGCAGCTACTGGTCTCCTATCTCCAACTTTTAAGTTCTGAACATACCACTACACCTAGTTCTTTAACAGGTACCTCTTACACTAAATTCAGGCTGCCTAGACGATCGACTCTCAATAAGAAAATGCAAGATATATACATATGTACATATATATCTAGATATATATCTATATTTATATAGATAGATAGATGATAGATAGATAGATAGATAGATAGATAGATAGATAGATAGATAGATAGATAGAAATATTGATTTGGGTGTTTGGGTGTTTGTAGAATATTTATCTTTAAATTTTTTTACTGTGTTCTAGAACTACTATTTTATATATAATTATGACAAAGGATTATTTTTAATTTTAATTTTTTCTTCATTTTACATACCAACTACAGTTTCTTCTCCCTCTCCTCCTCTGCTTCCCTCCCACCTCACCTGTAACCCAGCCCTCATCCACTCCTTCCAAAGAGTAAGGCCCCCCACAGAGAGTAAAAAAAGCCTGTTACATTAAGTTGAGGGAGGACCAAACCCCTTCCCACTGCATCAAGGCTGAGGAAGGCACCCCGCCCCAGGGGATGTGTTCCAAAAAGCCAGCTCATGTGCTAGGAATAGATCCTGGTCCCAATGCCAAGGGCTGCACAAATAGTCCAGGCTACAGAACTGTTATTCATGTACAGAGGGCCTGATTTGGTCAGATGCTGTCTTCCCAGCTGTAGTCTAGAGTTCAGGAGTCCATTCAAGGAGAGAGAGGAATGATTGTATGAGCAAGGCTGGTTGGGGGTGTTGGTGGTGGTAAAAATCCCAATGGGAAAACTCACAGAGACAACTGACCGGAGCTTATGGGAGAAAGGTTTTCAAATCAAATTAGTGAGGCACCAAATTTGGTTCTATTGATTTTTGAGTAATTATAAATAATACTAACATTTGTAAGGCTCATTTGTATTAACTATAAATATAGTCAAAAACATAAGCCTATCTTAAAGTTACTCCTAGTGTTAAATGAATAGTCTATGAGATATCTTGGCACAGCATAGGCCCTCAACAAATGGTAGCTCATATTATTGTCACACCTCTTGTGAATCATTTCTTTGAAATATCTACTTTCTCCCTCTGGAAGTTCACACTGTTTTATGAAGCTTTCATTACTTTTGAAAACATGTTCTGAGTTTCACACAACTGCAGTGTCCAAGTCCATTAGCCAAACATTTTAATTGCTTTTCTTTTTGACTGAATCTTATGTTAAACATCACCCTTTTCATTAAACAGCAAAGATATTGAATCAGCATGTGTAGGAAAGAAAAAAAATTTTCTTGTGGTATTTTAGGCTCATTGGCTGGGGCCTTGAAAACTCACAATGCTAAAATACAAGATGGAGAGTAAGCCTGGAGTTGGCTAACCTGTGTACCTTGCTTCTATGTTTAGTAATGAATAATTATACACGAGGCTAGCCTCTTCATAGAAATAGCTTCTAGCACAAAATGCAGAAAGAATCACAGAGGACCTAACAGGACAAAGAAAGAGGACTTGGAGGTTTGGGCATACAAAGCTGTGGAGTATAATATTAGGAGATGTCAGCTGTTAAGGCCTGCATGACTCTTGTCTGTCCTCCTTGGGGGAAAAGTCCCAGAACAGATCATGTAGCAGGATGCTGTTGATACAAGTACAGAACCCACTGGGGTATCCCAAAGCGAGTGCTTCTGCTTTTCAACATACAGGGGAAAAGGGGAGATTATTTTTCTTTTTGCTATTTTTCAGATTTGACTTTTTCTGAAAATAATCCTTGTTTTAGGGTGATGGACTTAGGAGTAACAAATTCTACTTGCATTTGCACATAAATAAACAGAAATAACTTGTGTTTAGTTAAAAATACACATTCTAGGACAGATACAGTGCTCCATAAGCATTAAATATTTAGTAAGCACTAAGCAAATACATTCTTGAATCTTTATTATCTTTTCTTTTATCTTCCACTTTTATCCCATAATGTAGGAAGAGAAAACTCATGAATTCTACTTAAAATGGACTTTGGGTGAACAAGAGCGACATTTTGCTATTGCTGGGATAACGTTTGAAGTTTCTTCAAGGGTCTGTGTGTTATTAGCAAATGCCATTGTGAATTATTAAGAAATAGTAATCCATTTTCCAGATTTCTTTTTAACAACAAATACTGGAGAATTCCAAGGACTGGTTGATTCTTCAATATGGTGAGCATATATTTGCTTCTGTACCAGCTGTTCTAAAGCTTACAGTTTGTCTTCCATTAAAGACCATTGTTTAACCCATATGGGTTTCTCAGTTAATTATTTTAAAGACAAGGTCATTAGTGTCTGAAGGCTTGATAGTTGCTTTGTGTTCTTGTACAGCCTGAACAGCTTGTGACCCTTGTTTATAATATCTTATAATATTTTTCCCAGAAACATGAGTTTTGGGGACTGAAGAAATGTCAATTTGGGTATTCCATTGCTTCAATAAATAAAATCACTGAAATAAATAAAATCACTGAAATGTTAGTTACATATGACCTTGGCCTTTTTCTCTGTTTTTCAACCACCCTCATGTTTTGTTTTACTTGAGATAGGGTTCCAATTCCTAGGAGGTGAATAACTGCCCTTTGAAGAGAACAATCTGGATTCCAAGAATCTGGAGTAACAACACTCACGTCCATACCTGTGTCTAGTAATTCCTCACTTATAGTGTCATTTATATGAACTCATAGCTTCGGTCTTTGATCATTGATAGAAGTCTGCCAAAATATATATTTCCTATATTCTACTGGAGTTTTTGATTCATCCTCCAGGTTTATTCCATCATCCAGATCAGTATGTTTTTTTACACTAGGCAGTGGATTGTTTAATTTTTCTGGTGAAACATGTTTTTCACAGTTACTGGGAATGACTGCACCATGTTTGACATCAGGCCTGTGAGGGGACGCCCAAAGAGTTTCCTAGTGGTATCATATTTTCTTGCCTTTCTCTTGTTGACCTACATTTATCAATCCAATGTCGGCCTTTTTCACACATCCTACACATCCTACCAGAAAATTGAGCCCTGGTATTCTTGCCATTCCTATAGGAGATATTATTCCTAGGTATCCTTGCCTACAGTCCCTTCTTAGATGTCCTATTCTTCCACAGTTAAAACATTTGGCATTTTGGTGTTTCCTCATAACATTTGAAATCACTTCTCCTACACATGTTTCAGTACTACAATCAAATGATTCAACATTCATTATATGCAAGATCCATTCATCTATGAGTGCTAATCTAACCTTTAAAGACCCAAGCATCTTTGAACATTTTAAGTTAATATTTTCAAAAGCCAAGGATTCACTTAGTACACATCTGTCTTCAGAGTCTGTCACTCCTACTTGTACAGCCTTAGTTAATCTTTGTAAGAAGTCACTAAAGGGTTCTCTCTGGCCCTGTTTAACCTCAATATATGACTCAATCCTCTTTCTTGGTTTCTGAATCCTGTCCCAAGCATTTAAAGCTGCTTTGCTAGATAGGGACAAGGTGCATTCGTCAATGCAAGCTTATACTACACAATCAGAAAAATAACTCTCACCAAGAATTTGATTTTGGGAAGTCTCAAATCCTTTTGCTTTCCCCTGTTGCTCTAATATTTTGCCTTTTCTCTCCAGTAACACTTCCAAAGCAGTTAAAGTTCATTTTCTAGGACTGCTGACATTAATTGAAGCCAATTATGTGGGGGTAGCCTTAGTCCTTGAAGCCCATGTTTTCACCATTTCAATGACAAATATTGAATATAGCCCATAAGAAACAATTGCTAGCTTTATTTCTTTTAGATCTCTCACAGTATTGGTTCCCATGATTATTGTTTGACTACCTTAGGTTACAGGTAACCACCTGTGCCAGGTGGTCTTTCCATGGAAATTACCAGACATGCAGTTGAAACTCTGTGCAAGTCATCCCATAATCTGGCATGTACTGATGTGTCTAAATCCTGTCCTTGTATATTTTGTCTCTGCTCATCAATTTTAGTAAATTCCTCAACCTTTTCAATTCTTTTTACTGCTGGCTATTTTAAAGTCTGAATTTCCTGTCCTGTATTCTGTTCTAATGTCCTCACTGAGAATTCCAAGGTATGAAACTTGTCCAGTAAAGATAACGTTTCATCCTTGGATCTAATTATGATTGTGTGCATATTACCTTCCTAGACATATATCTTCTCCGTTAATCTATCATAACTTTTCAACAGATTCCAATAGTTAAACAGAACAGCACAAATTCTCTCAAATAATTTTGTTAAATTGATGCTGCCCCTCTCCATACTACTGACCCATTTTTAATAAGATAATATTGAAAACAAACCTAATTCCTAGAATCAAGTAAAGGGATGTAGAAGGAGAATCATGTAAGCCTTGCAGAATACCTTCCATAGTATAAGCAAAATAATTATTAAACTCCTGGAGGTTATCAGTCATTTTTTGTAGTTTTTCAGATTGTACCTTGTTGCAGGGGATTGCTGTTTGGTTCCCAGCTGCTCAGCCCCAAAATAATTTTATATTTTACTATATTAATAAATATACTATATTAATTAAATAATTGCTTAGTCTATTAGCTCTAGCTTCTAATTGGATAACTCTTACATATTAATTTAACACATTTCTATTAATCTGTATATCACCATGAGCTTGTGGCCTACTAGCAAAATTTCAACACATTTATCTCCGGCGGCAGCTCCATGGCATCTCTATGACTCTGCCCTTCTTTCTCCCAGCATTTAGCTTAGTTTTCCCCACCTACCTAAGTTTGGCCCTGTCAGCAGGCCAAGCCAGTTTTCGTTATTCATTAATGGTAATCACAGCATAGAGAGGAAAGTCTCACATCAGTACTGTCATAGGCAATTACAATGAACTGAAGTCAGTGTAATAATTGTTATTGGCCAGCAGATGTCACAGTTGCAGACACGTGGACAAGAGACAACAGTAGCAAAAAGCACAGTGTTGCTTACTTAGGTACTGAAAAATATGCTTTGTTTATCAAATTAAGAGCAGTAACTAAGGTGTTCGAACAATTCTGAGAGTTGGGGCCCAGAAAAAAGAGAAAACTCAAAGTTTTCTGTCAGTGTGAGTTGTGGACTGAGTGCACCATGGGAATCAAAGGCAGCAGTGTGTGGGCTTGTTTGTAATGCTTAGAGAGGCAGCAAGTGGGTTGCAAATGGGGAGCACAGAGCAGCAGCCTGCTGCATCTGAGGACTGGCTAGAGCTGCGGGTGGGAGATTCAATGTCCAATGCACAGATCCCCAAAAGTGCAGACTGATCCCCATCTTCACATGCCAGATGATGGTAGAAAATACAAAATAATCCCACACTAGTTTAGAATTATGTATAATAAAGATTTATCTATTTATGTGAGACTCACAAATCACTTTCCTAGATCACAGTCCTCTGCACAAATGGGGAACAGGAATAGAGTCTAGCAGCCAGAAGTGAGAGCCAGAAACAAGAAAGCAAGTGCAAGCTTTACAGCTGCATTTATAGTATAAAAGACCACATCCAAACTGGTTTGTTTCTTAAAGTCTATTGGTCAAAGGAGCTCCCACAGCAGGGGTGTAATTTGGATTAAACAAATTAATCAAAATATCCATTCCTGATCAAACAGAGGTGGTTTTATAAAAGCAGAAATATGGCCCAATAGGGAAACAAAATGAGCATGCACCCTAGACACTTGGTCACTTCAAATGTCTTTTGACTCTGTTGTAAGAATGAATGGGGGCTTGTGAAGCCCTGGACAATGGGCTAAAGAAAGTAATTTTTTTTTGAGAAGTGTTCCCATCTCAGTAGCCTCATACAATATTGATAACAATCAAACACAAATTCATATAGACCTGGTGTGTTTTCAACAAACCCACACAAATTCAGATAATACTGCATCCCAGAGAGCTTGAGTATAAGTTTAGATGAAGATTATTCAAAATTGGGTACAAAATTCCAAAAAAACATGATATATAGAAATGAAAATAGCTTAGCATGATATGACAGATTGTTGAAGTGGAATATAGCTAGTACGTTAAAAATATTAAAGGATAAATCAGAATCTTATCTATCTACCTAGAAAGATTCTAAAGATAAATTAAATGAATGATTACCAAAGTACTAGAAGGAATGAATATTCAATTTTTTAAAAACTTTGGATAATGTAAAAGTACATATTTCTTCATTCTTGCATCTACTGAAAACATACAAGCAATTGTCAATATTTTTCTTTTGATTGACTTCATAAATAGATGAAAAGAAGCAAGATTCTAATTTCACCATGACATTTTCATTTATACATTGCTTTATACTTTTATTAGCTGTATAAAATGTTGGATAATCTACCCCTTTGCTTGGCAGTCTAAGTAATTTATCCATTTATCTTATGTTGAGTACTTGTGGCTTAGGTGATGTTCAAATGATATATGCTGTGATGTGCTGAGCTTTAGTCCACAAAGGTTTGATCCCGCATGCTGAATGCCTCTTATTACTCTTAGATGAGAAGATTATATGAGGAATTTTCTCCCCAATTTGATGACAAACAGTAGAGGAGTAAAATTTGTTATTCATGCATCCTTTACCTCTACTTTTATTGTAACAGAAAATATGTCATTAGTTAATGTGTGTGACATGGCTAAGTATAAATGGCACTTTGATACTGAAGCCACAGGAAGATCAAGCACTGGTGTAAAAAATTATACCCCATATAAGTGGAAAACAAACTGGAAAATTGTCTAAATTGAATATTTTTGATGTTTATAATTATATTAATCATTCAATATACATGAGAGGAATAAGTAAATATAGGCAGAGGATATTGTATTATAGTTTAATACTATATAATCTATGGTGCTGCACAAACACTTTTTACTAAAATCTGGTACCTCTACTGCCTTATGTAAAGCTATCAAACATATAAGAGAAAAATAAAATAGAAGAATCATTATTCATAGCATAGGCACTAATTCTTCCACACCTATTTGGGCACATAGTGCTAAAGACCTAAAGAACAAATAGGATACTTCTTTGCTTTGAATTAAATTGACCCAGTTTTGTCCCTAAGCTCATCTTTTAACCCTGTATTCAGAGACAAGAGGATGGTGTTCACTTACAATGGAAAATGAAAGGATGGTGTGTCAATCTAATTCAAAGGAAGATGATTCAAGACTTGCAGCAGTGAGACTGCAACTCACTTCCTTATAAAGGAGACGCAGTGGGATACAATCAGAAGTTATGCTGTGGAATTATGATGATGGGAGTCTATGATCCTTGAAAAAAGGAGAGAAATGAATGTGACATTTTTCCCCAAGGCTTTTGTAAAACACCTGGAAGTGTTCTAGATGGCCAGGCCCAGTGTGTCTGGATGATTCAGACACTTAAACTGTTATTCAGACATTTGGGACTGAGCGAACTGGAGTTACATAATGAACACAGTTTTTGTACAGACTCCAAGTCAGTTACTCCTTGGAATGCTGGTCCTACAAAGACAGAACAACTTCCTGATGCCATTGCTCCTTGTCCTAGTTACTGTTATAGTGTTGGAAGAGACAAAATGATTAAGGCAACTCTTCTGGAAGAAAGCATTTAATTGAGGACTTGCTTCCAATTTTAAAGTGATTTCCTGATCATCATGTGGAGGCAGATAGATATGGTGCTGGAACTGTAGCTGAGAGCTTACATCCTGATCTGCACTCAGCAAAACAAAAGAAAGATACTGAACCTAGTATATGCTTCTGAAATGTCAAAGTCCTCCCAGTGGCACACTTTCTTTAAGAAAGTCACATTGACTCTTATAATCACACATGTCCTAGTATCTCCCACATATTTCTAAATGGGGCCCAAGAAGTCAAACATATGAGCTTAGGGGGACCATTGTCATTCAAAGTACCAAACTCACGTACTTTAAATTTTAAATTATCTCTCTTAATAGAAGTACTACAGATCACAGCCTTGTGGAGATGCTATATATCATATACCAAGAAAGCTACAAATGGTCATATTCATGCATATGCACTCCTCATAAAATTTTGCAGTTAATAATTATTAATAGTATTATAGTTGCAATACTATTGTCAATTATTTTCTTCTGTCTCTGAGGAACCAGAATTTGTGATGTAGAAGCAGCAGGAGTATCCTAAGTTGGGATTTTTTCTTCTATATACTGAGTTTGATGCTAAAATCAACTATTGAGAGCCTGTCAAAAAAATAAAAAAAACCAAGTAAATAAAATAAGGAAGTTATTCTTTTCCTCTGATCTGTACTATTTTATAGACAAAAATGTTAACATATTCACACCAATAATCTATAATAAGGTAGTCTTTTAAAAATATTTGTTTCAGATGTTATAGAAATAAAAGGCACAAACATCTTAAGATTAGGGTAAGTAGAATTTATAAAGACATCATAATTTTGTTAAAATAACTAAATACCTTTCTCAAGATAGTTTAATAAATTTTAAGAAATAAATTTAAATAAATCTTTAAAGTGAACATACTAAATTACTTTAATATTTTAATATTCATTACTTAATTTACTACTCATACACAGACTGCCAGATGTGCTCTGCATTTTCTAGCCATTTGAAGTCAAACCGAAATATTATACTATTCCTAAAAGTACTCAAGGGTTCAAAGGATAACTGGCAAATAGACACAGTTACAAGAGAAATGGGGAGATATTATTATAATGGTAAATACCATGGAATAGTAGCACATGAAAGGAAAGATCAGTGCTTCATGTCAAAAGAAGCTTCAAAGAAGTAATGGGACTTGTAAAAGAATGAAAATGTTTTTCAGCACTTTGTTGACAAGTGAACTGTGATGGAGGAAGGTCATTGGTTAAAAAATAAAGAAACTGCTTGACCCTCATAGGTTAGAACATAAGTGGGTGGAGTAAACAGAACAGAATGCTGGGAGGAAGAGGAAGTGAGCTAAGATGTAGGGCAGCTCCTCTCAGAGGCAGACGCGATGAAGCAAGCCGCCAGGTCAGACATGCTGAATCTTTCCCAGTAAGACTGGTGCTACACAGATTATTAGAGATGGGTTGATCGGGATATGAGAATTAGCCAGTAAGGGCTAGAGCTAATGGGCCAAACAGTGTTTAAAAGAATACAGTTTGTGTGTTGTTATTTCGGGGCATAAGCTAGCCGGGCGACTGGGAGCTGGGGCGGCAGGAACACAGCCTGAGTCAATTTTAGGAAAATATATACTTTTATATTACAACAGAGATTTAAAAAAGTGTGAAGCATTGCGCACAACAGACCAAGAGCTAAAACAGACACCATGAAAAGATCAAATCTAAGAATAATAGGGATAGAAGAGGGAGAAGAATACCAGCTCAAAGTCACAGAAAGCATATTCAACAAAATCATAAGAGAAAACTTTCCCAACATAAAGAAGGGCATACCTATGAAGGTACAAGAAGCTTACAGAACAACAAAGAAATTGAACCCTCACCATATAATAATCAACACACTAAACATACAGGATAATGAAGGAATATTAAGCGTTGCAAAGAAAAAATGGCCAAGTATCATATAAAGGCAGACCCATTGGAATTACACCTGACTTTTCACTGTAGACAATGAAAGTCAGAAAGTCATGGTCAAGCGTTATGGTGACATTAAGAAACCACAAATGCCAGCCCTAACTACTATACTCAGCAAAGCTTTCAATCACTATAGATGGAGAAAACAAGATATTCCATTACAAAACCATATTTAAACAATAGCTATCCACAAATCCATCCTACAGAAAGTACTAGAAGCAAAACTCCAACCCAAGGATGTTAACTGCACCCATGAAAAAACAAGCAACAGATAAGCTCACACCAGTAAATCCTAAATAAGGGAAACACACAAACACTACCACCGAAAAATAAGAGGAATAAGTAATCACTGGTCGTTAATATCTCTTAATATCAATGGATTCAATTCACCTATAACAAGACAAAGGCTAACAGAATAAATATGAAACAGGATCCATCCATCTGCTTCATACAAGAAACACACCTCAACCTCAAAGACAGATGTTATCTCAGATTAACTGGTTGGGAAAAGATTTGCCAATCAAATGGACCTAAGAAACAAGCAGGTATAGCTATCCTAACATCTAACAAAATAGACATCAAAATAAAGTAAGTCACAAGAGATGAAGAAGGACACTTCTTACTTATCACAAAAAATCCATCGAGATGAAGTCTCAATTCTGAACATCTATGCCCCAAATACAAGAGCACCCACATATGTAAGAGAAACACTACAAAAACTTAAATCTCACATCAAACCACACACACTAATCATAGAGGCAGGTGGATCTCTGTGAGTTCGAGACTAGCCTGGTCTACAAGAGCTAGCTCCAGGACAGGCTCCAAAACCACAGAGAAACCCTGTCTCGAAAAACCAAAAAAAAAAAAAAAAAAAAAAAAAAAAAGAGACTTCAATACCCCACTCTCGAGTCTCTGCTGTGATCTCCTGGACCTGCTCTGCCTGCGCCCTACTTCCCTTTGTCCCTGGCTCATTGGGGCATCCAGGAGTTCCTGTGTAGGTGCCAAGAAGTTTCATCGGGACTGGTGAGTGTGTGCTATCCTGGGGCAGATGGTCCCGGTAGAGAGCACAAACGCCCCTCCCCCAGCTCCTGCTGCAGGGCTTTCTCTCCTACACACCTGCCTCCACCCCCACCCCCAAGCCTGCCTTGTCTGCAAGGTCCTTAGCTGTGGAACAGTTTCCTGCCCTTTCACTAAGGCTACCAGCCCAGACCAGTGAGTGCCTGACTAGAGGGCAGGCCTCAAGGTCCCCACCAGGGGAAGCAGGCCCCTGCTGCTGGGGTTGCACTCTCTGCTTGTGATCTCCTGGACCTGCTCTCCCTGCCCCCTATTTCCCTTGGTCCCTGGCTCATTGGGGCCACCAGGAATCCCTGCATAGGTGCTGAGAAGTCCCATCTGGATGGGTGAGTGTGTGCTATCCTGGGGCACACTGTCCCGGTAGAGAGCACAAACGCCCCTCCCCCAGCTCCTGCTGCAGGGCTTTCTCTCCTACACACCCGCCCCCACCCCCACCCCCAAGCCTGCCTTGTCTGCAAGGTCCTTAGCTGTGGAACAGTTTCCTGCCCTTTCACTAAGGCTACCAGCCCAGAGCAGTGAGTGCCTGACTAGAGGGCAGGCCTCAAGGTCCCCGCCAGGGAAAGCGGGCCCCCACTGCTGGGGCTGCAGTCTCTGCTGTGATCTCCTGGACCTGCTCTGCCTGCGCCCTACTTCCCTTAGTCCCTGGCTCATTGGGGCATCCAGGAGTTCCTGTGTAGGTGCCCAGAAGTTTCATCGGGACGGGTGAGTGTGTACTATCCTGGGGCTGACTGTCCTGGTAGAGAGCACAAACGCCTATACACTAAGGCTACCCAACCAGAGCAGTGAGTGCCTGCCTGCCTAGCGGGCAGGCCTCAGCAACCCCCGAAAGGGAGTGCAGGCACCTCCAGCTTGTACTGCAGTGTCGCCTGTGTTCTACTTGACCCCGCCCGACCCCTTGCATTCGGCCTTCTTTACACCGGTCATTGGAATACCACGCATCCATGTTTTGGTGTTGAGGAGTTCATCTGGAAGGGAACGGTTCCTGCCCCTACACTGAGGAGATACACCTAGAGAGTTAGTCACAGCAAAGACTGGTCCAAGACATCAGGCCTCTCCTGGCTCCATTTGAAGGAAAAGATGGGCAGGCGCCAATGCAAGAATTCCCCCAACAACTTGAAAGGCAACGTGACATAACCAGGATCCAGGAATCCCGAAATAAGAAGTGTACACCCTAATCCAGAAGAATTAGAAGAATTCGACTCAAAAGTGAATTTTATGAAAATAATAGAGGACCTTAAACAGGAGGTGAAAAACTGCCACAACCAATTAGAGATTACAAACAAAAAGGTAGAGGAAATGAATAAATCTCTCAAAGATACCCAAGAAAACCAAGAGAAACAAGAAAAAGTAATCAAACAGGTAAGGGAAACGGTTCAAGACTTGAAGAATGAAGTGGAAGTAATAAAGAAAACACAAACGGAGGGAAGGATGGAGATGGAAAATTTGAATAAACGAACAGGAACTACAGAGACAAGTACCACCAACAGATTACAAGAGATAGAAGAAAGAATCTCAGACACTGAAGATACCACAGAGAAAATAAACACTCTCATCAAAGAAAACAGCATAACCAACAAATTCTCATCACAAAACATTCAGGAAATCTGGGACACAATAAAAAGACCAAACCTAAGAATAATAGGGATAGAAGAAGGAGAAGATCTACAGCTCAATGGTCCAGAAAATATATTTAATAAAATTATAGAAGAAAACTTTCCCAACCTTAAGAAAGATATTCCTTTGAAGGTCCAAGAAGCATACAGAACACCAAATCGACTGGATCAAAAAAAACATCTCCTCGTCATATAATAATCAAAACACAAAACATACAGAATAAAGAAAGAATATTAAGAGCTGCAAAGGAAAAAGGTCAAGTTACCTATAAAGGTAAACCTATCAGACTTACACCTGATTTCTCTATGGAAACCATGAAAGCCAGAAGGTCCTGGATAGATATACTGCAGAAACTACGAGACCATGGATGCAAGCCCAGACTACTATACCCAGTCAAGCTTTCGTTCACTATAAATGGAGAAAACAAAATTTTCCAGGATAAAAACAAATTTAAACAATACGTAGCCACAAATCCAGCCCTTCAGAAAGTAATTGAAGGAAAATCACAAACCAAGGAGTCCAACAATGCCCACAATAACTCAGACATCTAATGACCCTTCACCAGCACAACTCAAAGAAGGGATACACACAAACTCTACTACCGAAAGAAAGAAAGAAAGAAAGAAAGAAAGAAAGAAAGAAAGAAAGGAAAAATAACCGGAGTTAACAACCACTGGTCATTAATATCACTTAATATCAATGGACTCAACTCACCTATAAAGAGGCACAGGCTAAGAGATTGGATACGAAAACAGGATCCAACATTCTGTTGCTTACAAGAAACACACCTCAACCACAAAGACAGACATCTACTCAAAGTAAAGGGCTGGGAAAAGGTTTATCAAGCAAACGGACCTAAGAAACAAGCAGGTGTGGCCATACTAATTTCTAAGAAAGTTGACTTCAAACTAAAATCAATCAAAAGAGATGGAGATGGACATTTTTTACTCATAACAGGAACAATTCACCAGGATGAAGTCTCAATCCTGAATATCTATGCCCCTAATATAAAAGCACCCACTTATGTAAAAGAAACGTTACTAAAACTCAAGGCAGTCATCAAACCACACACACTAATAGTAGGAGATTTCAACACTCCTCTCTCACCAATGGACAGGTCAATCAGACAGAAACCTAACAGAGAAATAAGAGGATTAAGGGAGGTAATGAATCAAATGGACTTAACAGACATCTATAGAACATTCCACTCAAATAAGAAAGAATATACCTTCTTCTCTGCAGCTCATGGAACCTTCTCGAAAATAGACCACATACTCGGTAACAAAGCAAACTTACACAGTTACAAAAAAATATCGGTAACCACCTGTGTCTTATCAGATCACCATGGATTAAAGTTAGAATTCAACAACAATGCTATCCCCAGAAAGCCTATGAACTCATGGAAATTGGACAGTCAACTACTGAACCACACCTGGATCAAGGAAGAAATAAAGAAAGAAATTAAAGTCTTTCTTGAATTCAATGAAAACGAAGACTCAACATACTCAAACCTATGGGACACTATGAAAGCAGTGCTAAGAGGAAAGTTCATAGCATTAAGTGCCCCCATAAAGAAAACGGAGAAAGCACACATTGGAGACCTAATAGCCCACCTTAAAGCTTTAGAAAGAAAAGAAGCAGACTCACCTAGGAGAAGTAGAAGACTGGAAATAAATTGAGGGCTGAAATCAACAAAATAGAAACACAGAAAACAATCCAAAGAATCAATGAAACAAAAAGCTGGTTCTTGGAGAAAATCAATAAGATTGATAAACCCCTATCCAAACTAATCAAACGGCGGAGAGAGAATACGCAAATTAACAAAATCAGAAACGAAAAGGGAGACATAACCACAGACACAGACGAAATTCAGAGAATCATTAGATCTTACTACAAAAACCTGTATGCCACAAAATTGGAAAGTGTAAAAGAAATGGACACTTTTTTAGATAAGTACCATATACCAAAGTTAAACCAGGACCAGGTGAACAATCTAAATAGACCTGTTAGTCGCGAAGAATTAGAAGTTGTTATAAAAAACCTTCCCACCAAAAAAAGCCCAGGTCCAGACGGCTTTAATGCAGAATTCTACCAGAACTTTCAAGAAGACCTAATACCTATACTCCTTAATCTATTTCACAATATTGAAACAGAGAAGTCATTGCCAAATTCCTTTTATGAAGCTGAAGTTACTCTGATACCAAAACCACACAAAGACACAACTAAGAAAGAGAACTACAGGCCAATCTCACTCATGAACATCGATGCAAAAATACTCAATAAAATACTGGCAAACCGAATCCAAGAACACATTAGAAAAATTATCCATTATGATCAAGTAGGCTTCATCCCAGAGATGCAGGGCTGGTTCAACATACGAAAATCTATCAATGTAATCCATCATATAAATAATCTGAAAGAAAAAAACCATATGATCATTTCATTAGATGCGGAAAAAGCATTTGACAAAATTCAACATCCCTTTATGATAAAGGTCTTAGAGAGATTAGGAATACAAGGGTCGTTCCTAAATATAATAAAAGCTATTTATAGCAAGCCGTCAGCTAACATCAAATTAAATGGAGAGAAACTCAAAGCTATTCCACTAAAATCAGGAACATGACAAGGTTGTCCACTCTCTCCATACCTCTTTAATATAGTGCTTGAAATTCTAGCAATAGCAATAAGACAACATAAGGGGATCAAAGGGATTCAAATCGGAAAGGAAGAAGTTAAACTTTCATTATTTGCAGACGATATGATAGTGTACATAAGCGACCCCAAAAACTCCAGCAAAGAACTCCTTCAGCTGATAAACACCTTTAGTAGCGTTGCAGGATACAAGATCAATTCCAAAAAATCAGTTGCCCTTCTATACACAAAGGATAAGGAAGCAGAGATGGAAATCAGAGAAACATCACCCTTCACGATAGCCACAAATAGCATAAAATATCTTGGGGTCACCCTAACCAAGGAAGTAAAGGATCTATTTGACAAGAACTTTAAGTCAATGAAGAAAGAAATTGAGGAGGATACCAGAAAATGAAAGGATCTCCCTTGCTCTTGGATAGGGAGGATCAACATAGTAAAAATGGCAATTCTACCAAGGGCAATTTATAGATTCAATGCAATCCCCATTAAAATCCCATCAACATTCTTCACAGATCTTGAGAGGACAATAATCAACTTTATATGGAGAAACAAAAAACCCAGGATAGCCAAAACAATCTTATATAATAAAGGATCGTCTGGAGGCATTACCATCCCTGACCTCAAACTCTATTACAGAGCCTCAGTATTGAAAACAGCTTGGTATTGGCATAAAAACAGAGAAGTAGATCAATGGAACCGAGTAGAAGACCCTGATTTTAACCCACAAACTTATGAACACCTAATTTTTGATAAAGGAGCTAAAAGTATTCAATGGAAAAAAGAGAGCATCTTCAACAAATGGTGCTGACAGAACTGGTTGTCAACGTGTAGAAGAATGAAAATAGATCCATATCTATCACCATGCACAAAACTCAAGTCCAAATGGATTAAAGACCTCAATATTAGTCTGAACACACTGAACCTGATAGAAGAAAAAGTTGGAAGTACTCTACAACATATGGGTACAGGAGATCACTTCCTACGTTTATCCCCAGCAGCACAGACATTAAGGGCAACATTGAATAAATGGGACCTCCTGAAACTGAGTAGCTTCTGTAAAGCAAAGGACACTGTCACTAAGACAAAAAGGCAACCCACTGACTGGGAGAAGATCTTCACCAACCCTGCAACAGACAAAGGTCTGATCACCAAAATATATAAAGAACTCAAGAAACTAAACTTTAAAATGCTAATGAACCCAATAAAAAAATGGGGCACTGATCTGAACAGAGAATTCTCAACAGAAGAAATTCAAATGGCCAAAAGACACCTAAGGTCATGCTCAACCTCCTTAGCGATAAGGGAAATGCAAATTAAAACAACTTTGAGATACCATCTTACACCTGTCAGAATGGCTAAAATCAAAAACACCAATGATAGCCTTTGCTGGAGAGGTTGTGGAGAAAGAGGCACACTCATTCATTGCTGGTGGGAATGCAAACTTGTGCAACCACTTTGGAAATCAGTGTGGCGATTTCTCAGGAAATTTGGGATCAACCTACCCCAAGATCCAGTAATACCACTATTGGGAATATACCCAAGAGCTGCCACATCAAATGACAAAAGTATCTGTTCAACTATGTTCATAGCAGCATTGTTTGTAATAGCCAAAACCTGGAAACAACCTAGATGCCCTTCAATGGAGGAATGGATGAAGAAAGTGTGGAATATATACATATTAGAGTACTACTCAGCAGTAAAAAACAATGACTTCTCGAATTTTGCGTGCAAATGGATGGAAATAGAAAACACTATCCTGAGTGAGGTATCCCAGACCCAAAAAGAGGAACATGGGATGTACTCACTCATAATCGGTTTCTAGCCATAAATAAAAGGCATTAAGCATATAATGTGTGATCCTATAGAAGTTAAATAAGAAAGTGAACCCAAAGAAAATCATATTGTCATCCACATGGAGAGGGGGAAGTAGACAAGATTGCAGGGCAAAAACTGGGAACTTGCAGGTGAGGTGGCATGGGGCAAAGGGGAAATGGGATGAGAAATATGAGAAGGGGAGGATGGGAGGAGCTCGGGGGATTGGGATGGTTGGGATATAGGAAGGATGGATACGGGAGCAGCGAAGTATATATCCTATCTAAGGGAGCCATCTTAGGGTTGGCAAGAGACTTGACTCTAGAGGGGTTCGCAGGTGTCCAGGAATATGTCCCCAGCTGGTACCTTGGGCAACTAAGGAGAGGGAACCTGAAATGACCCTATCCTATACTGATGAATATCTTGCATATCACCTTAGAACCTTCATCTGGCGATGGATCGAGGTAGAGACAGATTCTCAATTTGGAGCAACGGTCTGAGCTCTTAAGGTCCAAATGAGGAGCAGAAGGAGGGAGAACAAGAGCAAAAAATCAGGACCACGAGGGATGCACCCACCCACTGTGACAGTGGAACTGATTTATTAGGAGCCCACCAAGGCCAGCTGGTCTGGGACTGAATAAGCATGGGTTGATCCCGGACTCTCTGAGCATGGCGGTCAATGAAGACTGATGAGAAGCCAAGGACAATGGCACTAGGTTTCAATCCTAATACATGAACTGGCTTTGTGGGAGCTTAGCCTGTTTAGACGCTCACCTTCCTGGACGTAGATAGAAGACCTTCGTCTTCCCGCAGGGCAGAGAATTTGGACTGCTCTTCAGTATCGAGAGGGAGGGGGAATGGTGTGGGGGGGGAGGAGAAGAGGAGTGGGGATAGGGGGAGGGGAGTGGGGGGAGGGGGCAATATTTGGGAGGAGGGGAGGGAAATGGGAAACGGGGAGCAGGTGGAAATTTTAATATTAAAATAAAAAAAAATACCCCACTCTCACCAGCCATGTCATCCAGAGAGAAATATATCATAGAACTAATAGATGCCATGTCTCAAATGGACTTAACAGACATCTATAGACCATTTCACCCAAACACAAAAGAATATATCTCCTTCTCAGCACCTCATGAAACCTCCCATAAAACTGACCACTTACTCAGTAACAATGCACACCTCAACAGATAAAAAAAAAAGGAATAACCCCCTGTACCTGATCAGATCACCATGGCTTAAAGCTAAAATTTAACAGCAGGACTAATTGCGGAAAGCCTACAAACTCATGGAAATTGAAAAGTACTCAAATGAATCACCCATGGATAAAGGAAGAAATAAAGAAATTAAAGACTTTCTAGAATTCAATGAAAATTAATGCACAATATACCCAAGCCCATTGGACACTATGAAAGCAGTGCTAAGAGGAAAGTTCATAACAATAAGTGCTGACATAAAGAAAGTGGAGAAATCTTACATTAGCAACTTAATAGCACACCTGAAATCTCTAGAACAAAAAGAAGCAGACTTACCCAGAAGGAGTGGATAATAAGAAATAACCAAATTGAAGGTTGATATCATTAAAATAGAAAAAAAAACCAAATTACCTTCAATAATGTGAAAGGATACAAGATCAACTCAAAGAATCAGTAGCCCTCCTACATAAAAATGATAAAATGCTGAGAAAGAAATCACAGAGATACCGTCATTTTCAATAGCCACAAATAACATAAAATATTTTGGGATAACACTAACCAAAGAGGTGGAAGATCTGTATGAGAAGAACTTTATATCTTTGAAGAAATAAATTGAAGATAATATCAGAAAACGGAAAAATCTTCTTTGCTCTGGGATAGGTATGGACGACAATAAAAATGCCAATCCTACCAGAAGCAATCTACAGATTCAATGCATTTCCCTCAAAAATCCCAACAGAATTCTTCACAGACATTTAAAGAATAATAGTCAACTTCATATAGAAAACAAAAAACCCAGGATAGTCAAAACAATCTTGTACAATAAAGGTATTTTGACGGGCACCACCATCCCTTACATCAAGCTCTATTATAGAACCACAGTAATGAAAACAGCTTGGTAATGGCATAAAAACAGACAGTTGGACCAATGAAACTGAATTGGAGATCCATATATTAATCCACACGCCCATAAACACCTAATTTTTGACAAAGAAACTAAAATTATACAATGAAAAAGAGAAAGCATCTTCAACAAATGGTGATAGCATAACAGAATGTCAACACATAGAAGAATGCAAATGGATCCATATCTATCTCCATGCACTAAACTCAAGTTCAAATGGAATGATGACCTCAATATAAACTTGGCCACATTGAACGTCATAAAAGAAAAAGTGAGAAGTATCCTTGAATGTTGGGCACAGCAAACCACTTTCTAAATATAACTCCATTAGCACAGACACAAACTCCGAGAAAAACAATAAATAAATGGGACCTCCTGAAACTTAGAAACTTCTTAGTTTGACAAAGAAACTTCTTCTTTGTCAGTAAGGCAAAGGACACAGTAACACAAAATGGCAACCTAAAGAAAGGGAAAAGATCTGTACCAACCCCATATCAGAGAGTAGATTGATCTCCAAAATATATAAAGAACTCAAGGAGATAGACACCAAAATTCCAAATTATCCAATTTAAAAAAAAATGGGGTACAGATTTAAATAGAGAATTCTCAACGGAAGAATCTCAAATGGCCGGAAGACACTTAAGGAACTCCTCAACATCCTTAGTATTCAGATAGTGCTTAGATACCATCTTACATCAGTCAGAATGACTAAGATCAAAAACACCAATGATAGTTTATGCTGTAGATGATGGTGAGTAAGGGAAACATTTCTCCATTGTTTGTAGGAGTCTAAATTTGTTCAACCACTTTGGAAATCAATATGGCAGTTTCTCAGAAAATTGGGAATCAACCTACACAAGACTCAGCAATACTACTTTTGAGTATGTACAAAAAGGATGCTCAATCATACTACAAGGATATTTGCTCAACTATGTTCATAGAAGCAATTTTTGTAATAATCAGAACCTTGAAACAACCTAGATTCCCCTCAACCAAAGAATGTATAAAGAAAATGTGGTACATTTGCACAATGGAGTACTACTCAGTGATAAAAACAATGACATCTTGAAATTTGCATAAAAATGGTGTAATTAGAAAAAAAAACATCCTGAGTGAGGTAACCCAGACCCAAAAAGACAAAAAATGAAAAAGGTATGTACTCACTCATAAGTGGATATTAGATGTAAAGGAAAGGATAACCAACCTATATTCTGTAACCCCAGAGAAGCTAGGCAATAAGGAGAACACTAAGAGAAACATACATGGATCCCCCTGGGAAGGTGAAACATACAAGATCTTCTGAGAAAATTGGGAGCATAGGGGTGGGAGAGAAGGGAAAGTAGAAGGAGAGCAGGAGGGGAGAGAGGGAGGAGGGAGAAGAACAAGAAGTAATGGGATGGTTGAGATGGGGGAAGGACAGAGAGGGAGAGCAAGGAAAGAGATATCTTGATTGAGGGAATCATTATGGGGCTAGCAAAAAAACCGGCACTAGGGAAATCCCCAAAATCCACAAGAATGATCCCAGCTAAGACCTAAGCAATAGTGGAGAGGGTGCCTGTTCTGCCCTTCTTTTGTAAGAAGGTTGGTGAGTACCTTAACTGTCATCACAGAAACTTTATCCAGCAACGGATTGAAGCAGATAAAGAGATTCATAGCCAAACACTGGTCTGAGTTTTCAAAGTCCAGTCAGAAGGTGGATTGATAATATAAGAATATGGGTCAACCATGATGGGGATACCCAATGAAACAGTTTACCTGAGCTAATGGGAGCTCACTGACTTGGTACTGACAGTGGGAGTATTAGCATAGGACCACCTAGGCCCTCTGAATGTGCGTGGAAGTTGTATGACTGGGGCACACTGTGGGGCCACTGGCAGTGCTACCAAGATTTATCCCCACTGCTTGTACTGGCTTTTTGGAGTCTAATCTCTGTGGAGTGATACCTTGCTCAGCCTAGATATAGTGGGGAGGGCCTTGGTGTTGCTTCAAATGGATGTGTTAGACTTTGTTGACTCCCCATGGGAAGCCTTACCCACTCGAGGATTGGGTGATGTTGGGGTGGGGGGGAGTGGGAGGAAGGAAAGGTGTGGGTACTGGTATGTGAAATGAGGAAAGACTGATATTTAAAAAAATAAATTACTTAAAAAGAAAATAAATAAGCACTTAAATAATTTACTTAAAAAGAAAAGCATCAAATATTACACACATATGGTATCAAATATTACACACATTGGAGTACTGCATGTGACAACATATTCTCATATAATTTCAAATACAGAATCAATTATGTATGCTAGCAATAAACAGTATTGAATTTCAAAATTCAGTAGCAGATTTATGTGATACCCCTTCCATTGATATTCAGAAAACACATTACCTTTCTCTGAAATATGTACAGAATTATGAGAATTTTACCAATAGAACACAATGGCAGTAAAGTTATGTGGCTTCCAAAGTTAGGTCATGAAAAGCGCGGTAATGTCAAGCTATTCATTCATAAGTATAAATCCAACTACCCAAGACTGGGAAGTTGGAAAGGACACAAGTAGAAAATTGAGTGAAGGAACTAGATAATATTTGCTTGAAAAAGTGTCTGTGAATCAAAGGCCCTGGATCCGCTATACAGAGTCATCACTAAGTTACCAATGACTAATCACATATATTAAACATATGAGCAGAATAGAATGACTATTTTGTATTCTAAAAATGTATTAGATTTTTAATGCAGACAGATAACAAAAACAATTAATGGTTGCTTACATTTTCTGTGGCTGATCGTATTACAGTGAGAAAAAAATGGATTTACTTGAGGTAAATACAAAATAATATAGGGGACAAAATATAATGCTTACAGGCTAATGAAACACAAATTATATGTAATGAATTTATACATATAGGAAGGTTTATTCTAACATAACCAACTTTTTTTATTTGTTTAGTAAAAGGTTTGAATTTTTTGAAAGCCCCACAGAGAAAAAAGGAAAAGTAATTTTGATTAGGAATGAAAGTGGAGTATAAGAAGACTATGGCTCCTTAAAATTGTAATCCAAATCCTAGAAAAAAAAAGAATTAAAATAGGATTTGAAAGGAAGTTAAAAGTTACGCTTGAGAAGAATTAAAGGTAGAATGGAAATGAGGAGATCAAAGTGAACCTTGAAAGACATGATAAAATCACTTTGTTCTGTAATTCTGTGTTTTATGTGGATGTACCTCCTACTAGTTTTAGAAATCATTTTGGGCAAGAACATTACCTTTACCTCTGTATTTCTAATGACTAGCATGCTACTTGCCATGTTTAGAACATTCAGACACAACACATAAAAGGAAAGAGATGTGAATTGTATTTTTAAGAAAAGAAAAGCCGTACATATGTATATATCCAACACATTATATTGAGAATGATTTATTAATGAGTAAGTTTCTATTTTCTGGCTGCAAAACTACTATTTATATTGTACTTTTATTCATATGACAAATGAGCAGTATGTGACAGTCAAATTGTACATTTTATATTTCAAATCTTGTATGCAGAGACACTAAAATAAATCCATACACATTTTTACTTAAAACAAATGCAAATATATATAAGTACATGAATTTTTGACATATTAAAACCAATATGAGGAAATGTTACGGAAATAGAATAGCTTTCAAAGATAAACCATGAAAGTCCTCATCATATCTACTACATCATTATATCATAAGGGACATAATGCACATGAACAGTCTCTCTCTCTCTCTCTCTCTCTCTCTCTCTCTCTCTCTCTCTCTCTCTCTCTCTTTCTCTCTCTCTCTTTCTCTCTCTCTCTCTCTCACACACACACACACACGTTTACACAAAACATTAATACATCTCTGCAAATGTAGGACTGTCATTTTAATTTTACAAAAAGAGAATTTAAGTTGAGAGTTGTATCTTACAAAGAGTCTCACATGCAGCAAGCAAAAGGCATATTAGTATTACTTCCATGAAATAAGAAACAGAGTCATTCTGTTCTTAAGTGGCTAGAGTTCAAGGTCTGCCTAACTCTAAAACATTTGTCAATAATTAAAATGTTCAACCTGTCTGTACCACCAGATTGGAAGATACTAATTTAGGGACACTTCCAGTTGTGATTATTTATCAAAAGAAAAAGAAAAAAATCCCTGAAAAGTGGGTCAGAGAATTGATAATGTTTTTACACACAAAATAGTGGTTGCATAAGGCAATGTGAAAGATGTTAGCTTTTCTGAACTTGGTATTATAATAGCTGAAATTAATTTCTCAAAACTAAGAAATTTGGCAGAGGTATTTGGAGGTTAAGAAAATCCCTTTGAGAAAAAGAAGAAATTAAAAAATATAGGAGAGATGATCACAGGTAGAGCATCCTTGTTCACCTTTCCAGATGTCACAAAGTGGTGGCTCACATTTAAAAATGATATAAAAAGATTCCCTTGGGAAGGAATCAAGCCAACAGCTTTAAAGAGCAAAATAGCTTCAGAAATGTTTAAAGGAATACAAGGCTGAGAAATCCCATTGAGAACTTGGAAGCAGAAATTCACACAGAAAATATGGGGTCTATAAAGACAACATGTAGAAGGGGGTTAGGGAAGACAGGTAAGGATGAAAAATCTGCACAAATATCTAAAGTGTGTGGGAAAATAAGCAAAATGGGCTGTGTATCGCCACGGCATAGCCTGACACAAGGAGACAACAACAACAGACAATCATGATGCTTCTTCTCTCTAGATGATAGCTTAGGTCTGTCTAAAAGAACATCGGAAACAAGAAAACATAATTGGTGCTGGTACAGGGTACAATCAAAAGAATAAGGAAGTGATTTATTAACTCATATCGCAAGACTTCTAGCAGTAAGTCAGTCAAGGAAAAAAAGACCCTAGTAATTGTGGTTGAATTAAGTACATTTAAACATATTGTTTACAAAAATATTTGAAATTTTTCATCACTGGACTCTTCATTTAGGATTTTGTTTTTAAGTTGTTTATAAAAAGTTGGCTACCAGCAAGACTGAACCATGACCTTTTAATCTTTTAAAGCATGCCATAAGACATAGTAGTACCTCAGTAGGAGGAGCAATCCATAGTCTTTTGGACATTGAAGAGCCATGATTTAAGAGGAAAGTAAAATAGTAATATATATTAATTTTATTTTAATGAAGCAAATGTTTGATCAGTAAAACAATAACAATACAAACAGTTTTTCTTTGAGACCATCTGTCTGAACATAGCAGAAATATGTGAAGACATTTTCCAACAACACTGTCAACAGACTGCACTCAGTGGTAGGAGAATGTGTGTGAAGGTTGCATAACTCAAGGTGCCAGAAACAGAAGACCAATTCACATGCCTAACTTTTCCATGCCTTATAGTCTGAACACTCTCAAGAAGAGACATTCCTGGGAAAGTACACAAAGTCAGAGACAGGACGCAAATGTGCACTGCAAGGTTGCATTATGCCCATGCTATTGGCTAAATGACTAATGTATTTCAAGTCTTTGTTGGAAATTTAGAAAATGAAAGCAAACACCTTGACACAGTTTGAATGACAGTGAATTAGAAGACCTTATACCACAGTCACAGTAAACTCCTTCACAACTGCCTCATACCGTCATATTCAGATCACAAGCATGGGTTCTCATGGAAATGATTACAAAGATGACAAAACTGTGTTTGATTCCCTCCAAAATTTCACTAACGTGGGAAAATTAATCACCACAGAAGAGACTAGAAGACAATCAGTGTCACATCTGGAGAGACTTCTTTTCTATCTGCAAAGGTTGTTGCCAAGGGATTACCCCAAACTAGTATCTTCCTAAAAATGCAGTCTTTATTTTCAGTGTGATTTAAATCTCATCTTTTTATCGACATGTGGCGATTTTGTCTAAACTGCAAAGGAACTGTGGCCCATGCTATAGTCTGTTGGGGCACATCTATTAACCCTGAAAATACTTTGTACATAAATTACACATACTTCTACCTCCCTTTTTTGTGTAATGTTTATAAGCTTCAGCTCTTGATTAGTTTCCTATCCCCCTTGCACATTCATGACATCTTTTTCTCTGTATTTGTCTGTTTATTTCAGAGGAAGAGTGAATTTAATTCACTCCTGCATCCAAATTGACTGTAACCATACTTTAAGGAACAGATTTCAAACCTTACCAAATATACGGCAGAATAACGAAATGGGACTATTTCTCTGAAAAAAAAAAGAGACAGTACAAATTATTTTTTTAAATAATATGAAGTAGACCACTGTAAAGATAACAATAATGTGAAAAACAGGGAAGATACCTTAGCTCGGAGAAATATCACTGGAGACCAACATGTAATATAGACATATCTAATCTTTAAGATGAAGATTTTTTAAGGTTCTATATATATGAAGTTTAGAATTGGGCCAAGATAAAGATGTCTTTTAGGTAAGACAGAAGCTTTTGGATGAATGTTGCACAAAGGTTTTCCCAAGAGAATTAGCTGAAGAAGAGAAATTGCACAGGCACTTGTAACCACAGGGACAGCAGTTCTTCTCCTTGGCTGAAAGCTGGAAATGTCCATGGTTTTGTTCCTCTACGAACCTATAGTAAACTCATCTAAAATCTCACCTTCAAAGTTGTCTTTAAAATGCATTCTTTTAGCTTGAAAGACAAAGGAATGGAAGCTACCAGCATGGAATGGCTTTGGTAAAGATGAATTATTTCCAGAAGCCTAAACCTCTGAATTATGGATGATCAGAAACTTAAAGCTTGACAAGGATCTCTGTTCTTCTAACCTCAGACTCATTCAATGTAAACTATTTGGATTGCTTGGGTTGTAAAAATGGCAGCAACAAAAATGTCTTTTGCCTACACACAACCATCTACGGTATCTGCTTATATAAATTGGTGAGCTGCAAATGTGTAGATTATCAACTCACAATTACCTTTTCAGGCTAGAAGGGATGTGATCTTCTGATTTCAATGAGATACCATCCATAGTCTCCAGCATTTGACGTAGTCTCAGTTAGTGGTACTATTTAAGTAGTTTAAATATGGGTGTCCTTGTTGGAGGAGATGTGTCTCTGAGGATGGTCTTTGAAATTTCAAAGCCTACCACACTTTTGTGTCTACTTTCTCTGATTAGTGCTTACAATTTAAGATATGATGTCTTGCCTTGCAGCTCCAGTTGTCATCCCCACCTGCTGCTACACTTTGATGATGATGGATCTTACCCTTTTGGAAAAAGCCCAAATAAATCCTTTCTTCTATAAGCTCCTTTAGTCATGTGCTTTTTATCACAACATTAGAAAATTAACAATACAACTTCATTTCTATATTGTAGATAAAAGGATTAAGTTTCAAAGAAAAATAGTTACATAGTTGCAATAGTTCTATGAAAAGTTAATTATTGATGGTTATTTTTATTATTAGCTTTGACAACTGTGGACTCCTCATGAATATTCCACTGTAAAACCTAATATGTGGTGTAGTTGTATTTTACTCTTATTCTTTTGGATATTTGGCTTTTTAGTCTTTGGCTTGTTGTTTCTTATGATGCCTGACCTTAGCTTGATTTGTTTCTAGCCAGCTTTCCTTAACTTAAGTTATCCCTGCTACCTTTAGCCTATGGGCTTTTATCTTTATCCTACACCACTTCTTTACTTCTTTCTCTGTGGTTTGCTGTGTAGATGGGTGGCTGACCTTCTAATGTCCTCTCTTCTTCTTTTCTCATTCCTTTGATCCTTGTCTCCGATTTCTCCTCTTATTTATTCCCTCTACCTCCTAGTCCCACTCTTCCTTCTGCCTTGCTACTGGCTATTCAGCTCTTTATTAGATCAAACAGGTGTTTTAGATGGGCACAGTAACACAATTTCACAGAGTTAAGCAAATAAAATAAAAAAGAATGCAACACACCTTTGCATCATTACCCAAATGTTCCACAGCACAAACGAATGTATCACATCTTAAAATGATATTTAACAACAATGTAAAAATCTCTAGGTTTATGTTCACTTCATAAAGGCAGATGTTAGGACAGCTGATATCCTGAGTGGCTGTGCACCTTCCCCATGTTCTTATGTGAATCCATCTTTCTCAGGAAGACTTGGTCATAATCATGATCTTCAAGTTTGGGAAAGAAGTTATATATTATTTATCTAAGCTCCTATTTTGTCATCAATGCACATAATATTTATATTTTGAGGACTGTCTTTTGCATCTGTCCTCAAAGCCCTGTGTAAGATGTCCTAACAAAATCAAAGGGCATAGAAACAAAAACATCCAGAAAACTAAAGATTTACATAGGACCTGAATTGTCCATGTCCTGGACATGTTGTATATCCTCCTGGACACTGTGGTCATCATAACTGTCAGAAAGACCAAGTCTATCTCCTTAGGCTTGAAAAGAACCTAGAATATTCTGCCATTCAACTTCTGTCTTGTTGAATAAATTTAACTGATATCCCAAGATAAAGCAGAAGTGTAAAGCAGGAGAATGAAGTAGCCAGGAAGCTGGTAAGCAGTAAAGAAATAAGATTCTGAATTCTGGGAATGAAGAAGGAAGCAGTTTCTATGTAGACCAGCTTTCTAAAATGTGGCTATGAAACTGAATTTGTCTGTTATTTTCCCCACTGTTGTAGGAGATAAGCAAAGACACCAAGAGTAGGTGTTTAAAATCCACTCAAACAAACATAGATGAAATAAGTAAACAAAAACATTAGCAGGCTCACTTACTACACTGAAAACTTTACATAAAGATATTCATAGTATTTTTGCAAAATGCACAGAAATCCATTAACCTTCATAAACCTTGGTATATCAAATTTGAAGGACAGAGTTATGCATATAATAGTGTATTTTAAACAAAATAGATTTTATATAATTTTATATAATTTTTATATAAAAATTTATATATTTTTTGTTTAAATTATATTTAAAGACATTAACTTGGTGGCCTTTGGGTTTACTTTTAAGTTTGAGTCAATAATTGATATGCCTTCATTATATTTTCATAATGATAACTTATTACTAAATTTTATTTCTTTCTCATTGAAAATAAAACTAGAAATAATGTAACAATGTAAAACGTTATTTTACTTTTTAACTCTACTAGATTGCTTAAAAATGTTAGTGCTATCAGAAGGACATTCAGAGAAATAAACTGCACTCAAAATGGAAAACAAATAATGAAAGGAATATTAAAACAGAGGGATATTCCTGTAGTAATACAATTTAAATAGAATATGAAGTTTAAATATAGTTATAAAGTATTTTATGCACATTACATTTAAAATAATCTTATAAAAGTATGGCATCATATAAACAGATCCAATATAGATATATACATCTTGGTTTATTGGTTGGTTTATTTCTTCTCTCTCTGTTTCTCTGTCTGTCTCTTTCTGTCTCTCTCTATCTCTGTTTGCTTGCCTGTCTCTTTTTTTCCAGTTGAAGCGAGAGTCATGAGAACAAGCACTGTATCACAGATTTGTCTCTCCTGTTCATTTACTTTCTATAACACGATATCTACTGTTAGATCAATTAAAATGACAAATGAGCAATGACAAATTCAAGCATATAGGGTCATTGAAATGGCTCAGTAACTAAAGGTGCTTGGCACCAGCCTGAAAGATCTGAGTTAGAACCTTATAGCTCACACAATGGACAGAGAAAACAGACGTCTGCAATTTATCCTCTGACATCCTCACATTCATTCTGGGACTTGTGCATGAACACACACACACACACACATCATTTTTTAAAAGTGTCTAGGGAAAGAAATAGGTAAGAATTAGATAACCTGTGTGTTCAAAAGTTAATGTAGAAAAGAGGAATTGTGCAGATCATGTGTTTAATGCAGAGTATGCTATTTTATTACCCTTTTAGTCATGCATTCATTAAATAAATAATTGTATCTTTTATAACATTGCCTACTTATAAAACTTCCCTTGCTCATTATTGATTTGAATAAAATGAAGTGTATAGGAGAGTATAATGTAGACATAAAATGTGTTAATCTTCTTGTCGCCCTCATTGACTACATGTTTGATTAGTGGATGTGTGTAGAGCTATGGCATAAATGTGTTAGCGGTAGTGTCACCCTTTCACTTTTGTGAAATCCTTATGTTAATTGTATCTGATTTCAGCATGAACATATCTTTAAAACTTATTTTTAATAAATTTCCAAAGGTCTTTTATAGAGATTTCATTTAGCATAGCTTTGGGAATTTCTAATTTATATCACTCTTTATTCTAAATCACATTATAGAAAACTCTGAGCCATTTTTCAAAAATCATCGGGTGATTAGAATAAAATAACTATGCATTTATTAAACCCTTGTGAATATGGAGAAATTGTCAAAGTAGTATTTCAGAGACAGAGAAGAAAACACTAATGTCTGTAGACTAACATAACAAAATGATTTTTCACAGAACTGTCATGCAAGTTGGCATGGCTCAATGTCCTTGTACCTAAAGTTCTTGAGAGGAGAAAAAGAACAAAAGATAATATTATCCTTAGCCTTCATAAAACTCTTGTATGCAAACTTCAACTGAATACAATAATTCAATTAATACAACAATGCGATTCAATTAATTGTATTCAAAGAAAACTTGACTGGTCTTTACAATGAACATTAAATGGGAGAATATCTTTCATCATTATGCTGATGCATGTATTTTTTTTTCAGCAGCTCCCAACTTAGCAGTTCTTTGGTAGTTAATAACACTAAAGTAAAAGATATAGTCTCATTCAAATAACGAGGAAATTCAGTCTTGTTTTGGAAATGACTCAGTTCTAATACAGTGCATACTATACTAAGACATTATGTGGATTTATTGTGAGGGAAAGAGAATCAAAGAAAAAGATAAAATGGACTTAAGCATGCATGCCTATGCCTGCCATCCCATCACTTGTGATGCACAATCAAGCAGGTCAGGAGTTAAAGGTCTTCATCAGGTACAAAGAAGGTTCACAAGTACTGGGACAGCTTGAACTATATGAAAACCTTTCGCAAATACAAAATAAATAAAATTTGAAAAGAAAAAGAACCAAAAGAAGAAACATCATTAAAAAACTGTCCCTGCATCGTGGCCTGTGAGGCTTGGCACCTTGACTTGACTAGTTGGGGATATGGAAATAAAGAAAAACTGAGACACAGATACACACATAGAAAATCTCTGGTCAGGTTAGTAGCATCTGATGGAGTGGGACCAACAGATGCACAATAGCATGAGACCACAGTTTTTTTTATTTTACAAAGCACTTGAAGGAGGGTTTTGCTAGTCTCCTTGATAGGCATGCAGCCTGAGGCTGTAAACATTAGAAAGGAGGAAAGTGCTGATTTTAGACACAGTTTTGCCAATTCTGAGCCTGGCCTGCATGAGAAAGGCTTTGAAAAATCACTCATGGGTCTTAGGAGTTGGTCCTTGACGTGGCTGTGCCATGTCTGTAATACATATTTAAAAGCATTTCATCCACTCTATATGTTCAGCCAGGATTTCTGTGTCTGTTTATTTGTAGACCTTCACATAAGTAAGTAAAGTAGACATACTTATACAGGAAAAATAAGCCTGTGAATGTTCATTTGGAAAGAAAATAATTTTAGAAATAAATTATAGTATAATCCTTATTCATAGTCTCAATCTCCAGGACCACACAAAAAAGTCTCTGTCATAACTGAGTGATATTTGCAGCCTTTTTTATATGTTATGAATTTAGAATAATTTGTACCAATATTGTAAATGTGTGAGTAGGGGAGAGAGAGAGAGAGAGAGAGAGAGAGAGAGAGAGAGAGAGAGAGAGAGAGAGAGAGAGAGAGAGGAGAAGAAGAAGAAGAAGAAGGAGGAGGAGGAGGAGGAGAAGGAGGAGGAGGAGGAGGAGGACACAGGAAAAGGGTGATATAATGAATGACTTGCACATACTCTGAAAGGCAGGTTAGGTAAGACACACCATTTTCATTGCTACTCTATTTTCATTTTTTCAAGAATCAACTTACTTTTGTAGTTTTGTTTCCTCATGAAATCTATATGTCATTGACACCTCTCCAAATCTGAAGATGACAAAATCACCAAATATTCAAATCCTTATGCAGAGCAGCTGGCTTGTACTGTGTCCAGGAAACAAACATGCACACCTGCCAGTGTTTAATAGCCTCTTGCTGTGGACTTCGAAATCATCCCATGTTGAAGGACTTGCTATTTGTGGAACCATTTTAAGTTTCCAACAGAAAATCTCTTAGTTTGTATGCACTTACATCTTCCATATAACAAAAGAAGCCAATGGGCCTTACCATATTTTTTAAACTAGAAATCATCTTAAAATAAAATCTTGTGACTTGGTTTCTATAAAGTTGATTCACTATAATTTTGGATCTAGATTTTATGAATTTATTTCCCTTTTATATAGAAAATAAATATTTGTAATGATTCTCTTTTTATAGCTTTTCTGTGGGAAGGGGCAGGCGAGTCTGTAAGCATATTGGTCAATCTAGCTTGATTGCTTTCCTCAAGCAATGGGCAATTTTAATTTCCTTTCACATTTATAGTCATCATATTTGAGAAAGGGCAAAATAGGTTAATGAAATCATTATAATTTCATTCAAATGATATATATTTTAACAGCTCAATTAAAGAAAGGGATACCAGGGCACCGCATTTCATTTTGCCATTTGGAAATCATGCCATTATAATACCTGTAAAGACCCTGAATGTGTTTCACAAAACTAAAATTACTCTGAAGCCATTATCATCACCACACATACCTATAAAGAAAGCATACTATGAAAATAGATACACCATTTTATCTAGCAAATGTGTGTTTAATCATGTTCCTATTCCTGACTTTTCATTTTTTAAGTTAATATTCAAGATGTTAGAAGTCATCATGGCATTGTTTGAACAAGGTGTTTTAGTATGTTTTTTCTTCCCATTCATCTTTTTCACTTCCCTTTATCCTGTCTATCCTTAGTATCCCAGGATTACTTTTGCTTTCATGGCATGTTTTTTGCTTTTTATTTATGTCTGTTTCCATGTATACGTTTATAGGCATCACATGCATGATGGTTACTGTAGAGGTCAGAAGAAGGCATCAGATTTTCTGAAAAAAAAATGGAGGTATAGGTAGTTTTGGGCCTGGAGAGATGACTAAGTTAAGAGTACTGCCTGCTCTTCCAAAGGTCCTGAGTTAAACTCCCAGCGACCACATGGCAGATCACAACCATCTGCAATGAGATCTGGTGTCCTTCTGGGGAAGAGAATTGGTTGGTTGTCCTCATAAACTTATACTAGAAAACCCATACTGGACAAGTTCAATAGAATCACCATATATGGGTTGCCCATGCATGCTTCAGCATTGCCAGCTCGTAAATTTCAGTTCAAACTTCATGAGCATCAAGATGTGGGTGCTGTGAACAAACCCTGGTCCTCTTTAAGAGCACTGGAAGCTTTGAAGTCTCCATTCACCTTGTGCTGTTCATAAGGCAATATAACAAAGCTGCAAAACAGAACAGTTAAGAGTAGCCTCAATTAGAACTTTTACTGCTTACTAGTTACATACTTATATGCACAATTAAACATATTTATGCACCCTTGTCTTCACTGGTAAGATGAATATGTAAATATTATAAACCCTACTCTGATAAGGAAATGAATAGTCAACACAGAGACATTTATTAAGAAACATGTGCTAAATTTATAATGTCTTTGATGTATATTCCTATTATCACTTCCTACTTTGTCATAGTCATTGGGCTACAGAAGTTTCTGAAAGTTTTTTAAATGATTACTTTTTATTTATTTACTTATGTAAATAAAATATAGACATATTCATTCCCTTTATTCCTTAGTTTCTAAGCAGAAAAGAAAACAGAATGATAGGCATTATTGTAGGACTGCATATAAATACCAATTAACATGATCTTTCTCATACAACCCGTAATTAGGTAAGTGAGGATTTATGAGTATTGTTGTTTCACAGAAAAGGCATGATAGAGGTTAGAGGATAAGGAACAACTCAGGCACATGAAGAGCTTGTGTTAAGCCGGATAAGACCCAAGACCCAAGAATCTGTATCCAGCACACTTCATTATTTTCCACAATATTGTAAGTGTGTGTATTTCTAATAATTCCTTAAGTTTTACGAAACAACATCATTAAAAAGCTGCAGCACATTCTTTTTTTTTTTTTTTTTTTTCTAAAAATCCTTTTCCTGGCTTGTGAATTCTAGCTGGTAAGGAGCATTCAGTATTATAGAGGACTGAGAAATGGTTGTCCTCAAACTTATTCAATTTTAATCAGACGTTAGAACACCTCTCTCTCTCTCTCTCTGCAAAAATTTTCAGTTTCCAGAGGAGTAAGCAAGTTCTTCACAATGAAAATTTTTAATGGTATCTGTTGTATAGAACAAGAAACTTCCCAAAGAGGTATTCAGCTATGCACTTTCCCCTAGAATACTAAAGGTCCTTCTGGCTGTGCAAAAATGAAACACTCTCTTCAGCCAAGTCACATATTGAACATCTGTGAGTTTAGCTCCAGGAAATAAAATGAGATTGATTGTTATAAATGTTACTGTTCCTTCTCTCTATCTTGCAAATGTCTAAAATATATAGAACATAGATGGATGGTTACATAGATAGATAGATAGATAGATAGATAGATAGATAGATAGATAGGTAATAGATAGAGATAGATGATAAATACATGCAATTTAACTTATGAGCTTATGAAAGAATCTTGGAATGATAGAATTGTCTCACATCCAAAAAACTCGTGTTTATATGAAACTATCATATTTGCAGACTGAGAGAATAACTTACCAGTATTCAACCCTATACTGCTCTTCTGGGGGATATGACTTCAGTTCCCAGGAGCTTTATCAGGGAACATATAGTAGCTATAATCCCTGAGTTGATCAATCCAACCACTTCATTTGGCCCCTGTTGGCATCATGTTCAGCAAATTCTGCCATGTGTACATACATATACACACAATTAATAAAAGTTTGAAAATAAAACTACTATTTGTTAATAAGTATTAGAAGAGAACTATATCTATTTTAAAATTATTTCCCATCTTTCACTCAGTGACAGAAATTCAGACATTCTAATCTTATGTGGATAGGTGACAATATGTATTTGTTTTTTTTTCTTTTTATTGAAAATAGATTTTTTTACTTTATTTATTTATTTATTAAAGATTTCTGCCTTCTCCCCGCCACCCTCCCATTTCCCTCCCCTTCCCCCATCAAGTCCCCCTCCCTCATCATCCCTAAGAGTAATCCGGGTTCCCTGCCCTGTGGGAAGTCCAAGGACCACCCACCTCCATCCAGGTCTAGTAAGGTGAGCATCCAAACTGCCTAGGCTCCCACAAAACCAGTACGTGCAGTAGGATCAAAAACCCATTGCCATTGTTCTTGAGTTCTCAGTAGTCCTCATTGTTCATTATGTTCAGCAAGTCCGGTTTTATCTCATGCTTTTTCAGACCCAGGCCAGCTGGCCTTGGTGAGTTCCTGTCTCAGTGTGTGGGTGCACCCCTCGTGGTCCTGAGTTCCTTGCTCGTGCTCTGTCTCCTGCTCTTGATTTGGACCTTGAGATTTCAGTCCGGTGCTCCAATGTGGGTCTTTGTCTCTGTCTCCTTTCATCGCGTAAATGTTTTTCTTTGGGTTCACCTTCTTAATTAGCTTCTCTAGGATCATGCATAATAGGCTCAACATCCCCTATTCATGGCTAGGAAAACAGTGTGGTGGTTTCTCAGGAATTTCGGGATCCACCTACCCCTGGACCCAGCAATACTACTCTATCATACAAGAAATGCCCTATCATACAACAAAAGTATATGCTCAACTATGTTCATAGCAGCATTGTTTGTAATAGCCAGAACCTGGAAACAACCTAGATGCCCTTCAATGGAAGAATGGATGAAGAAAGTATGGAATATATACATATTAGAATACTCTCCAACTCCCATACTTTCTGCCTCTCATTAGAAAAAAGTCAACTTCTGAAGGAAAATAATAAAAATCAAATGAAATCAGATTTGAAGAAAACAACAACAATTAACCCATCAAAATAAGACAAAATAAACAAACAGAAGGAAAAGAGACCAAAGAATGCCCAAGAAACATAAATGCAGTGACCCACTGTTTCGCACACATCGGAATCCCTTAAAACACGAAAGTGGAAAACATAAAATGTATAGCGTAAGACAAAAGAAGAGGGAAGAAAAATGCATATATATATATATATACATACATACATATACATACAAAAAATATGCTGTAGGAAATCCTACAGCCAGTAGCCTTTAAGTTACCTGTCCACTTGGGAGTGGCCTCTTATACTATTTACGCTGATATAATGCATGTGTCTGGCTTCTTTTCTGGCTGCAGGAATCAGTTGCTGTTCTCTTTTCCAGCAGAGGATAATGACTTGTGAGTTTACCCCTAAATAAATAATAATTCTCAATTCTGAGCTAGTGTGGGATTTCTTATAAGTGTCCTTCTTCAAAAATATGATAATGTTTTTAAAAAAGGAAAAAAATGAAAGTGACACAACATTTTAAAGCAAGTCACTTCTGAAGATGCTGCTGATTTCATTTGTCATTGGCCATCTACTGCTGGGCATGCAACCTACCTTTGCCTTTAACAGTTGTTTGTTTCCCCAGTGAGACTCCCTTGGAGAAAACTCATTTTTCATTTGCAAGTAGTTATCAATCAAATATCGCTTCAGGGCTAGGGATTGGGGCACATGTCTACTTCTCTTCTTGGTTCTAAGACTGAATCTAGTGTAGACCTATGCAGGTCCTGTGCATACTGGCTCAGTCACTGTGAGTTCTTATGTGCATTAATTCTGCTGCTGATTTAGAGGACCTCTTCTTCTTACACTGCTTCATCATCTCTGAGGGTTCTTCCTCTTCTGCAGAGAGGATTTATTGGAGGCATCACATTAAGGAATGAGTGTTTCTATACAAAATACCTAGTTGAGAGTCTCTGTATTCGTTTCTATCTGCTACAGAAGAAAACTTCCCCAATTCCAGCTGAGCAATGCACTGATCCATGAGCTTTGCAGAATGTCATTAGGAGTCATTTTATTGTTCTGTTTTCTTTCTTCTCGTTCGTTTGGTTTTGGTTTTGAGCATTAGTGTTCAGTTTTACTCCATGTCCCTGGGCCAACCAGTCTCAGGTTCTTGGCAACCCAAATAAGGTCATGCACTAATTTCATCCCATTGAGTAGGCCTCAAGTCAAAGCAGAGATTTGTTGATTACTCCTATAAGCCTTGAGCAACTATTGCACCAGATTATCTTGCAGTAAGGACACCATTGACTATCAAAGAGTTTTGTGGTTGGATTGGTGTTTACATTTACCCTTTGATACTATGCAGCGATTCTTCCAGTACTGAGGACACTAGAACATATGGAGTAAAGGCTCTATAGGTACCATATCGGTTGTTCCATGTTCAGTGAGTTGCTTTGGTGTTGTCCTCAGCAATGGGGTATTGCTTTCAGTTTATGGAGAGCAAACTTTAGTCTCAGCGTCTCAGCAATAGCCTAGTTTGCTACTATCCACATATCCACTTAATGCCTTTGTCCAACAACTTAAGTAGATGTAACCCCATCACAGCACTTGAAGTTTGATTTGGTGACAAGAGATATTCAGTTGGGACTCTGTCTCTACCACTATTTGGAAATTTCCTTTAGATCACCCTTCTATATTAATATATCTTAGAATGAATATAATGTATTGGGTTTCCATAATAACCCTCAAATATCTTTCAATTTCAGTTGCTATGTTTCCCGTCTCATCCCCCACTTCTTTTCCACTCCCTCCCACCCCACTTGATCCTCCTGTTAAAGTCCCACCCTCTATAAATTTATAACTACCCCTTTTATTTCTGTTTCTTAGGGAGATCTATGTTTCTGATAGCCCTTTATTCTATGCATAATTTCTGCATTTTTGTGTAATGGTAGCTTGGTTATCATTGACTTATAAGCTAATATCCATATATAATAGAATACATATAATGTTTATCATTTGGGGACTGGGTTACCTCATTCAAAATGATGTTTTCAAGTTTCATTCATTTACCTGCATATTTGACAATTTTTAAATAGCTAAGTAATATTTCATAGCATAAGTGTAACACATTTTATTTATCCTGTTATCTGCAGCCAGTACATATAGGTATTATACAGTTGCTAAGTATTATGAAACTAGTAGCATTATATGTGATTTGTTAGTGACCTTGTGATAGAATGAAATATTTTTTCGGTATGTATTCAGGAGTGGAATAAATGAATTTGAGGTAAATTGATTCTCATTATCATGAGGAACTACCACACTGATTGCCACAGTGGCTATCAGTTTGACTCTTCATACACACACACACACACACACACACACACACACACCAGTTTGAGGTCCCACAAAAAAAGGATGAGGAGTCTTCCCCTTCTTTCAGATCATTGCCAGCATGAGTTGCCACTTGTGTTATTGATATTATCCATTCTGAGATGTGAAAGGTATAAGATAAAACTTCAACGTAGTTTTGATTTGTGTTTCCCTGATATCTAAGGAATCGTGAATTTGCAATTTTCTGATAGTTAACATTTCTTCAAGTTTTTCAGTTATTTGCTTTCCCTCCTTTGAGAATTCTGTCTGTATCTAAACCCCATTTTAATTTCTTTCTTGATATCTAGTTTCTTGAATTATTTATAGATTTTGTACATTAGCTGTATATCTGGTATATAGTTGCTAAAAATCTTTTCCCATTCTGTAGGTTGTCGCTTTATCCAAATGATGGTGTCATGTCATATAGAAGTTTTTTAATTTCATGGTGTCCCATGTATCAATTGTTGATCTTAGTGCCTGCACTAACATGGTTTTATATAAAAACTCTTGTCCTATGACAATGACTTCAAGGCTATGCCCTACTAATTCTTCTGTAATATTCATTATATCTAGATTTATATTGAGGTTTGCCATCCATTTGGAGCTGAGTTTTGTTCAGGATGATAAATATGGATCTGTTTAAATTTCTAAAAAATGCATCCATGTAGTTTGAACATCACCATTTGTTGAAGATGATGTCTTCTTTTTATTGTTTATTCCTACTCTATTTTTTAAAATTAAAATTAGTGTATTCATAGGTATGTGGGTTATTTATGTTTGGCTCTTCAATTCAATTCTATTCTATTCCTGTTTTTGTGTTAATGTTATTATATATATTTACTTTATCTCTGTAGCACATTGGGTTTAGAGATAATGTTTCCAGCAGTACTTTTATTATTCAGAATTTTTTGATATCCTGTTTTTTTAGTTTCTATAAAAATCTAAAACTTGTTGCTTTGAGATAATTATTGTGTGGAATTATTGTGCTAGAACAAATAATAATTGTGTTGGAATTCCAGTGGGATTGTGTTGAATCTATAGATTGTTTTTGGTAGAATAACCATTTTTCCTCTTTTAATCCTACTAATCCTTGAACATGGAATATCTTTTCATTTTCTAATATCACTCAAATTTATTTCTTTATTATCTAAAAGTTTTATCATACAAGTCTTTCACTTGCTTGGTTAGATCTACTCCAATCATTTTATAGTATTTGAAGCTATTGTTTTCCTCATTTCTTTCTCAGTACATTTGTCATTTGTTTATAGAAAGGGTAATGATTTCTGTGTGTTAATTTAATTTTGTGCCCAGCTGCTTTGCTGAAGGTGTTTATCTGCTGCTGTAGAAATTTCTTGGTAGGATTTTTAGGGTCATTTATGCATACTATCATTTCAACTGCAAATAAAGATAATTTGATTCCTTTCCAGTTTGTATTCCCTTGGTCTCCTTCATTTGTCATTAGTTAGGACTTGAAGTACTCTATTAAAGAGATATGAAGAGAATGGACAACCTTGCATTGTTCCTGGTTTTAATAAAATTGCTGCCTATGAAATTGCAATGAATTGCCTTTATTACATCCCTTTATATTATCTCTCCAGTACTTTCATTATAAAAGAGTGCTGAATCTTGCCAAAGGTCTTTTCTACATGTAGTTTTTATCTTTTAGTTTGTTTATACAGTGTATTTTGTTTATTGATTTTTCCCTTCATCTCCAGGAAGAAGTCTACTTGATCATCATGGTGGATGAACTCTTTAATGTCTTTATTCATGGTTTCAATTAACAAGTATTTTATTATGAATTTTTGCACCTTTGTTCTAATAGAAATTCATGTCTGTAATTCTTTTTTTTGCTGTATCTTTGTGTGGTTTGGGTAGCAGAGTAACTGACTTTGTAAAGCAAATTGGTCAATGTTCCTTGATGTTTCTATATTGTGGAATAATTTGAAGAGTATTGGCATTAACACTTCTTTGAAAGTCTGGTTGAATTCTGTGTTAAAAAATTGCATTTTGGAAGATATGTAATTACTGCTGTTACTTTGCAAGGAGTTACAGTTCTCTAAAATTTGTTTACCTGATCTTGATTTAACTTATGTAAGTGCTATATATCAAGAAAATTACTCATTCTTTTAGATTACCCAATTTGGTGAAATACAAGTTTTTAAAGTATGTCTTTTTTTATTTGGCCTTCAGGCATACACACAGAGAGAATATTGTATACATAATAATTAAATAAATATTAAAAAAATAAAAAAGATAAAGTATGTCTTTACATTTCTCTCAATTTCCTCGGTGTCTGTTCTTTTTACATTTTCATTTCTTATTTTGTTAAAATGAATTGTCTTCATTTGCCTTCTAGTTAATTTGCCTAAGGTTCTGTCAATCTTATTGTGTCACTGATTCTATGTTTTACTTTTGGTTTCTATTTTATTGATTTCTGTAGGAGAAGGCCCCACTTGTTTGTCCCGTCCACTGAGCTAGCTTAACCCCAAAATAACCACACAGAAACTGTGTTAATTAAATCACTTCTTGACCCATTAGCTCTAGTTTCTTTTTGGTTAATTCTTACATCTTAATTTAACCCATTTCTATTAATCTTTGTATCGCCACATGGCAGATTTCAGCCCTCCATTTGATTATTTCTTCCTGTCTGCTCCTTTTGGAGTGATTTTTTTTTTTATTCTAAAGCTCTCAGGCATGCTGTTAAGTTACTTGTATGAGATCTAATTGTTTTTATTTAGGCAATTAGTGGTATGTATTTACCTCTCAATACATAGTGTACAATAATTTGGATGTGTTTTGTATTCATTTACGTTCTGTAGGTCCGTATTTCTATATAGTATGGCATCCAGGCTCTAAAGCCATAAACCACACATGAGATGGTCACATAATCTTCCAGACAGGCTGTTGCTAACCTAACAAAGGTCAGGATGTTGTTTTGCTCATTTCTTTGTAATTTGGAGGATGTCTGATAGAGATGCTGATTCAAGTCTACATGCCAGCTAGCATACAGAGCAGATAGGTAGATGTGGATGTGACTAAAAGTCATTCACCTGGTTACCTAGGAAACAGAATGTTAATGAATTTACCCCACATTTGTTTTGATATATAAAGCTGTTTGGAGAATAAAGGAGGAAAAATTCTTCAGGATTTAAACTCGGGATTTTATGAGGGATCACAGAGAATCTTCCTCCTGATAAAGCCATGTGAGTTGTGTCTTTATTCCCATGCCTCCATACTGGTTCAGAGAGAGATAGTTTATGTTGGGGTCTGGTCAAGAGACTTAATTTAGGGTCTGGGCTGCCGCTGGATCCTGACAGAATGGTGCCCAGATGTGGGGCTGATCTGTGAACCCTGACAACATTCAAGTCTAGAAAGTTATTAATTTTATCCTTAATTTCTGTCATGACCCTTTTCCCATTCAATAGAGACTTTGTAAGATTTCTGTTGTTGTTGATATCTTAATCTGTGGTGGTCAAATAGGATTCAGGATGTTATTTCAATTTTCTTATACCTATTAAGACTTGCTTTCTGTCCAAGTACATCATCAGTTTTGGAGAGAGTTACATGAAATGCTGATAAGAAGGATTTCTTTTTTTCTGTTTGAGTGAAATGTTTTGCAAACATCTGTTAGGTTTATTTGGTTTATGATATCACTTTGCTCCAGCAGTTTTTTTTAAAAAAAAATTTTTCTTATTCCCTGAGAATTGTCTACTGGGACTGTGGCCTGGGACAACAGGATAGGTGGTGGAGAAAGTCAGGCAAGAAGATGTATGTGATCCTCTGGAGAGGGAGGCAGAGAGGCAGAGGAGACAGCAGTAGGTGTTCTGTTACAAAGGTGGGAGTGTGACTCAGAGACTGAATTTCGAAGAGAATGAGGTGCATGTGAAAGTTTCCAATTAGCTTTTCTGCATCCCTGGCCAGTGATGACAATAGTTATTTCATCCAAATTAGAAAGATACATTTTCTCATTTACACAAGAAAATGAGACAACAAGCAAAAACACACACATACACATACACACTAGCTCACACACTCACTTGCAAACAAAATTCTGATAGTCCAAGACCAAGAAATTTGGGCCAGGTGTCAAATTGAGGCTTCAGGAGAATTCCTGAAGATATAAGTTTGATCCATGAAACCAGATAATCCTAGAAGAAGTCAACAGATTTCACAAAGTTTTTTTTTACTAAAATGTTCACTGTGTGACACATGTGACCCACTTAACCTACATCACACACATGTAAACACAGAATTTTGTCCAAGTAATCACATTCATTCAAATGCACACATAGACACACACATGCACACAAATACACATATATACATACACAGAGGCACACATATACAAACACACACTTGCACATGCACTTGCACAGATGGACATGTGCATGTACATATGGAGGCACACACAAATAATAATAATGAATTTAAAACTTAGAATAAGATCCACCAAAATCTTTATATCTAATCTCAGTTACAAGAACGGAAATCTCAGGTTATGTTGTTTGATATCAAAGAATAAATGAAGACCTAGGAAATTAATTTAGTTCAGTGTCTTCACAAGCACTTTTCTAAAAGTGCTATACTTAGAAAAGTTAGTGATAATGAGTTTTATATTCAAGAAAAGATGAAATAAATTGAGAATAATGACATTCAAAGGAGGAAGGACAAAAGTTTAAATCCCACTATTGTTATGAGTAAGTCTGAGATTATGTTAATTGATAATTTTATTTTCAGGATAATTTAAGTCACTAAAGCAATATATGAAATATAAAATGTTGAATATAAAACTTGACAAAATACAGGAATCAGTCAAACAAGATAACCACTTGAGCCCATGAAACTCTAAAGAGGGTAGAAAGCAAAACAAAAAATGAAACACGGTATTGTTTCAAGTTTGGCCCTCAATTAAGAGAAAATTTAAATCTCTAAGGCTAGAGACACCCAAATCTTTGGGCTATCTCTCTTGGGAATTTTACAGCAAAAATAACTGAGTTGTTATTAAACTACATCTTCAATTTAACGTTCGAATAAAGAGTAGAAGTTGTATCATTAAAGTGTGTACTATTACACTTTTCCCCATTCACACAAAGGCAACTCTCAGCTGTTTGTTTACAAAGGGAAAACCTATGAGCATCCAACTTGGCAGAAGTAACTTCAGAGTAATATATTTACAAATTAAAGATAGTAAAAATGACATGACATATAGTAAATGAACATTTAACAATGTCATTTCAATCTATAAATTAAAGGGACATAAGATGGAAGAGTCTAAGACATTGAAACTATTCCTAATGCATGAAAGTGACAAATGGTCTTCAAAGTGTAACTCAATAAATATAAATTTAAAAAAATATGAAAATCACACTAGGAGAAGGGTGGCCCACGCCTTTAATCTCATCCTCGGGAGGCAGAGGCCGGCACATCTCTGTGTGTTTGAGGCCAAGCTGGTCTACAAGAGCTAATTCCAGGACAACCAGGGCTGTTACACAGAGAAAGCCTTTCTGAACCTCTCCTCAAAATAATGAAAAGAAAAAAAATTACACAGTAAAATAATTCTGTAGTAGGATTTTATACATGACCATGTTCTTATAAAAAAATCAGTCTTCAAATACCAAATACCAATGCTTTTTATACTAACAGTTATTAACATATTTCTTTTTGTTGCTATGTTCTTTTTTTCTACAGATACACATAGGTTTTAATGTTTAAGTACCTCTGTATTTTTATGAGTTATTCTACATAAGAATACATGACATACTATAATGCGAACTATTTCTAATTTGCAAAAATATGTATAAAAACAAAAGTCCCATTAACAGTAGAATTGTTTTATATATTTTTGTACCATATTCATCCAGTAAATCATAGCTAAAAGAACTTCAGTTACTTAAAAATCTCTAGAAATTTCAGATAGAATAAAGACACACCAGTCTACACACTGGTCTATAGAGCTGGCCTCAACTTTCAGGGGAGCCAGGTCTACAAAGAGAAACCCTGTCTCGAAAAACAAAACGCCAGGCAGTGGTGGTGTACACCTTTAGTCACAGCACTTGAGAGAGGATGTCTGTGACTTCGGGACTATCCCTGTCTACAGAGTGAGTTTTAGGACAGACAGGGTTACGTAGAAAAACCCTGTCTCAATAAATAAGCATACACACAATCTAGATATATGCAATTTTACTATGTTTTATATATTTCGGAACTATGTGGAATACACACATATTGTCTAAAACCTCAAACTATATTTTTTCAAGCAAATTAAAATAAGTTTAAAAATGAGGACACAGAGCCGGGCGGTGGTGGCGCACGCCTTTAATCCCAGCACTTGGGAGGCAGAGGCAGGCGGATCTCTGTGAGTTCGAGACCAGCCTGGTCTACAAGAGCTAGTTCCAGGACAGGCACCAAAACCACAGAGAAACCCTGTCTCAAAAAACAAAAACAAAAAGAAAACAAAAAAAAATGAGGACACAGTTCATCAAAAGTGGAAAACATAAGGAAAAGGAGTTTATTAGAAGGATGTTATAAACAATAAACACATTTTATAATCAGTCATTCTGATATAGGAAATAATATAGAATTTTATTTGCATTCTTTGTATTAGTCCTTATTTTTAAGTAAATATGTCTTATATGATAATAAAAAACCTTTAAAATTAAAAATTGCCAAAAGGAAAATAATGGAATTGTGTAAATGTCTCTTAAAATATAATCTATTTTAATTATTCAGCAAAATTTTTAAAATGTTATACAATGTAACTAAAATATGTTTTATTCCTAGAAATATATGGGGAATTTTTTGAACTATTATAAATGTTCAATTATAAATGTTTTTGAGCTATTATAAATGTTATATAGATTAGAGCAAGGCTTGGTATAATGTTCTTTCCCTTTCAGGACTGGAGAAATGAGGCAGGAGGATTGCTGCCTGTTTGACACCTGTCTGCACTACAGAGGGAGATGCTATCTCAAGACAACAAGCCAGCAAAGAAAACAGCTGCATATATTTAAAGGTTTTCAGAATTACATCATTAAAAGGAAAGTGCCTGTTTCTCTTTAGATGTTTAATGAAAAAATAAAAATATCTGGATAGTAACTGCAGGGATCTGATTAGAGTGGTTTGAGAATATTTTGATTCTTTCCATGTAAAAGTTCTTTTTTCACATGTATTTATTTTATCCCAACCACAGATTCCCCTCCCTCCTTTACTTTCAGTCCCTCCATGGAAAATTTTTAATGTAGGAACTCACTATAATGTCTATAGAATTTCACATCAACCAACAACTTCAACTTTTCTAATATGCCAGATATTGACAAATTGGCTAAGCAGAACAAAGCTCATGTCGAGTAAGACTGGGACATGAATTCATTTCCTTGGACCCTAGTAAAAGTATAAGGAGAGAACTAGCTCTAAAATTTCCTCCCTGATGCCCCAGAATGTGCAGAATGTGCATCAAGAAATATATGAGTTCCACCGTCATGTATAGACAAGTAAGCAAATAAATAAATATTTGAATTAATGAAAGCTGGGCCAATATTACTGGGAAGGTACATTCTGAAAAATCAAAAATATGATTTCATAAACAAGACCTGCACAATAAAAATACCCATTAACATACTAATTTCACTGGGATAAATCCTACATGATGCTATTCCTGCATGAAATAATGATTTGAGAAAGGGAAAATCAGTTTCCATTTGAATGATCTCCATAATGGGCTATCCAGTCACAAGTAATCAACTGTAAACAGAAACAAACAACCAAAATGGGTTTACCAGACCATCTCTATATAAACATATATATGAACATATCTTTTGTGTTTGTGTGTGTGTGTGTGTGTGTAACAATGATAATTAAAGATGAGATCAGGAGCTTGAAAGAGAGTTAGGGAGACATGAGATGAGTTGGAGAATGGAGAAGGTGAGAATGATGTAAATAAAGTATGTATAAAATTCTCAAATAAAAAGAAAAGAAAAAAATCAACTCTGTAATTATCTATAAACTTGTATTATCTTCAGTCTGGATTTTCATGGATTTGTCCTATCAAATGGGGAGTAAAATTGTAATTTGAATAATACATTTCCACAGTGATTATATAACTAGGTGCCATGGTAACATAATAATATAGTAGTAGCCTTATTTGCTGTATGTCAATTCTGGTTTTCTAAGAAAAACTACCAAAATATTACTAAACACAAAAGAATTTTACTTGGTTAAATTCCACATAGTAAATTATGAGAAAGGAGTTAATTAAGACTGAAACATCTTTAAAACATGATTTAAAGCTGATCCCATTTTAGGACAGAAGAGGAAAGTCAGTTTTGGAAGCTCCTCTTCAGTCATACTGTGTAAGGAACATTTGGGCAAACCCTCAGGGAGTCCTTGAGATGAAAGCCAGGCAACAATAGGTATACTTTTTGCCAAATAATGTGTTTGCTTCTGAATTCTTGCTTCATCTGTTGAAGACTGCTATGGGGCCAAAAAGCCAGAAGTCAGTAGACTCGGTCAGTAATAGTCTGTCTAGTTGTGAGTTTGTTGGTTAAAAATGAAACAGGTTTGTTGGACCTAGCTCCTCGGAACCTATTCCCTATGCTGGGATGTCTTTCCCAGCCTTGATATAAAGGAAGGAGCTTTTCTCACTGCAACTTTATATACCATGCTTTATTGACACCCATGGTGAGCCTGCCCCTTTCTGAACAGAAACAGAAGAGGAGTGGATGGTGGGGGAAGAGAGGAGCAAGGATAGGAGGAAACTGTTGGAGAAGAAGGAACTTGTAAAGAGGAGAAAGGGGATCGGCAATCCAGATGTAAAATAAATGAAAAAAATTCATTTTTAAAAAGAGAAAAAAAATGAGACACTTCATTCTTTTTATTGAGACTGCAGCTAAAAATATCTAGCATTTTAAAACAACATTTACTTCAGAACCTTGTTACAATAGGAGTGGGCTCTTTGTTTGTCCCTGCTGCCCTGCTAGCTTATACCCGAACTAACCACACAGAAACTGTATTCATTAAAACATTGCTTGGCCATTAGCTCTAACTTTTTATTGGCTAACTCTTACATCTTAATTTAACCCATTTCTATTAATCTGTGTATTGCCACATAATTGTGGCTTACCGGAAAAATTCTAACCAGCGTCTATCTCAGGCAGGAGTTCTGTGGCATCTATCACTTACCTTCTTCCTAGCATCCAGTTCTGTCTTCTCTGCCTACCAGGCCAACAAGTTTCTTTATTGATTAACCAATGAAAGCAACACATAAACAGAAGGACCTCTGACACCAGAACTTCTTTAGTATTACTTTCTTATGTCCTTGAATGGTATTTCAATCATCTCAAAGAATAGATTAGTCTTCATCTATTTATCAGCTTTGGGACCTAGCAATGTCTTTCTGGAGAGAAGAGGAACATTTCTGCATGGCAAACTTTACATAGAATGAAGCTGATTCTGCCACCACTGTTTACTTTACAGTAAGAGCTGAACTTTGGTAAGTACCTAGTTGAAAACACAAATGGTATTGTTCAGCTATCTGACTTAGAATCTTATGTGAAGAGACACCCCAAACAAAGCAATTTCAAAAAGAAGTATTTATTGTGTGCTTGCTTAGAGAGTGTGTCATGAACATCATGGTGGGGAGCTTGGGTAGGTAGGCAGGAATGGCACTGGGGCAGCAGAAAAGATATTACATTATGATTAGATAGTTTGTGGTTTAACCAAAGTAACTGGGTCTGGCATGGACTTTTGAAATCCCAAAGCCCATGTCCAGTGATACATCTCTTCCAACAAAGCCATACCACCTAATCCTTCCTTAACATTTCCACAAACTGGGAACAAAGCATTCAAACATAGGAACTCATGGGGCCCAATCTCATTTAAACTGTCATACTTATGGACTAAGTTTTATTCATCAAACATGTGGAACATGCTTCTGACACTCTTGGCCACAAAAACATATCTCTAGTGTTTTCTTAATCTTTGCTGATGTTTTACAGCTTTCATTGACATTTCAGTTTAATGCTTTTATAGTAACAATGAAAAAAGAAGTTCATTCTATACATTTTTTATTTTGAATTTTCGAGACAGGGTTTCTCTGTAGCTTTTGGTTCCTGTCCTGGAACTAGCTCTTGTAGACCAGGCTGGCCTCCATTCTATGCAGTTTTAAGGGAAAGAATTAGGGGATTGGCTGATGATTTTATATTTACCTGTATTTCTTAAACAGGTATAATAGATAAGAATTTATTGGCAGTTTACACACAGTTTTACCAAACTGCCCAAACTTCTCATTCAATTATTCTACATGTGCAGTTTTTCTGTCTTTAAATGAGCATAAATATACTTAACTAATCATCTTTTTTATTGTGTGCCAAGAAGAATCTAAGGGAAAATCTAAAAAAAAAATGCTTGTAATATAAAATACTGGATAGATGGAAGTTTACTCTTTATTTCCATCAGTGTTACTTGAAAGACTCTTTTAAAAACATTGACAAAACTGATTATTTTCCCAAGGAATAAAATGGCATAAAACATCCTGAAAAGGATTATACACAAAAATGTTTCTCACATCATTAAAATATTGTCCAGAGAAACATTCTTCCTACTCATTGCTGGTGGTGATTTGGACCACAAACGTCCCCCATCATCTTGGGCTTTGAAGCACTTGCTCTCCACATGATGACACTAGTTTGGGAGCTGTAGGTAGTGTAACTTTGCTAGAGTAACTACGTCCCTGCACGACCTACTTTGAGATTAAAAGCCTCACATACTTCCAGGGTGCTTGCTTTGCTTTGTGCAAATCTAGATGTGAGCGCTTGGCTCCTGTTCTTGCCATCATGCCTTCTGCTCATTGCCATGCCTTCCTACCAGGATGTACTCTTGTTCTAGTGAATATTTATGCATGAAATGCTGTGATCATAGTGTCTTACCATAGCAAGAGAAAATAACTAATAAAATGATCCAATTGCACATAAATGGAATTTTCATGAATAAATCAACATACCTCAAGTAACATCAAAAATCCAGGGAAAATATTGAAAAAATTTAAAAAAAAATTCATGAAGCAATTGACAAAATGCTTGGTAAAGGTGTTACAGAATTCCTACATACCATTTTATGGTTATATATATCTGGGATATGCAATTCCACTCTTGGGAATATACCCAAGAGATGCCCAATCATACATACTACAAAGCATTTGTTCAGTTATGTTCATAGCAGCACTATTTGTAATAGCCAGAACCTAGAAACAACCTAGGTGCCCCTCAATAGAAGAATGGATAAAGAAGGTGTGGCACATATATAGAGTTCTACTCAGTGGTAAAAAACAACGACATCTGGAATTTTGCATGCAAATGGATGGAAATAGAAAACACTACTGAGTGAGATAACCCAGACCCAAAAAGAGGAATATGGTATGTACTCACTCATAAGTGTATTCTAACCATAAACAAAGGACATTGAGCCTAGAGTTCGTGATCCTAGAGAAGCTAAATAAGAAGGTGAACCCAACCAAAAACACATATTTATCCTCCTGGATATTGGAAGTAGACAAGATCACGGGGCAAAAATTGGGAGCAGGGGTGTGGGGGTGGGTTGGGGGGAAGGGGAGATGGGGAGAGAGAAGGGAGAAGGGGAAGACTGGGGAGAGCTTGGGGGAATGGGATGGTTGAGATGGAGGAAGGGTGGATATGGGAGCAGGGAAGAAGATATCTTAACTGAGTCATTTTCGGGTTGGCAAGAGAAATGGCTCTAGAGGGGTTCCCAGGTGTCCAAGGGGATTTCCCCAGCTAGGTCTGTGGGCAGTAGAGGAGAGAGTGCCTGAACTGGTTTTCTCCCATAGCCACACTGATGAATATCTTGCATATCACCGTAGAACCTTCATCTGGTGATCGATGGAGATAAAGACAGACCCACATTGGAGCATTGCACTGAGCTCCCACGGTCCAGATGAAGAGCAGAAGGGGAGAGAACATGAGCAAGGAAGTCAGGACTGCGAGGGGTGCGTCCACCCACTGAGACAGTGGGACTGATCTAATGGGAGCTCACCAAGGCCAGCTGGACTGGGATTGAATGAGCATGTGATCAAACCGGACTCTCTGAATGTGGCTGTCAATGAGGGTGGACTGAGAAGTCAATGATAATGACACCAGATTTTGATTCTACTCCATGTACTGGCTTTTTGGGAGCCTAGTCTGTTTGGATTCACATCTTCCTAGACCTGGATGGATGGGGGGACTTGGACTTCCCACAGGGCAGGGCACCCTGACTTCTCTTAGGACTGGAGAGCGAGGGGGACGGGGAGTGGGGGAAATGGGAGGGCATTGGGAGGATGGGAGTACGTGGAAATTTTTAATAAATAAATAAATAAATAATAAATAAATATATATATATATATCTGGAATGATCACATAGATAAGAGTTGGGAAAACAATGCTGTTATAAAATATCAATGTTTGCACTTAATTTTAATAAAGCAAAGAAAAAATTATAAATTACGAAATTATAAAAGCTTTAGCTTTGTCCATTTTTATATTATCCGTTTTTTTTTTTTTAGACACGGTTTCTTTGTAGCTTTGGAGCCTGTCCTAGAACTAGCTCTTGTAGACTAGGCTAGCCTCTAAGTCACAGAGATCTAGCCACCTCTGTCTCCTGAGTGCTGGGATTAAAGGCGTGTGCCACCACCGCCCGGCATTTTATTTTTTAATGTAACAGATTGTTTTACATGTTGAGCTGACTTCATCCTGCTGGGGCCTAGGTCAACTTTGTAGAAATTCTTGTTCTCTGCTGTATGCCTGGGAGCTCAGTAAGGACGTCACTCATTTGTAGCGTGACCATTGTGCCAAGCAAATCCATTTGATATACTACTTTCAGGCTATACAATCAACACACACATACTGGAAACAGAGGCACTTGAAGACATATTCACAATGGAAAATATTTTATTCAAATTTCTTAAATCATTTTGCAAAGACCAAATCTGGCCATGAATTCTCTACATACAGACTAAATCGTATGCCATTATCTGTTATGTCTTTCCTGTCATGTTTGTCCCTGGTGGCACATTTACCTATTCTGCATTCTGTCTTGGTTACTTTCTTTGACCTTTTCTTGCTTTCATTTCACTCTTTTTGACTTACAAATCCCTTTCAATCTATAGCAAATGCAATGGATAAATAGCACAATTTTAACTTCTTACCTCCTTATCTTAAATATACTCTTTCTGCAAACTACTGGTAGTATTTATAGCAGTGGTTCAATATTCTGCTTTTCATAAGAGATATCAATTTTTTCTGAAATTATAAATCTTCTCCCTTTTTAAGCAAGGAAAATTTATTTTGGATTTTAATAAATCTAACAAATTTCGGTGACAAGAAAATATGTACAGATTTAAGATATTAAAATCTCATTTATTTAAAATTGAAATGAGAGTAAAGTGTTAATTATTTATATTTCTAAAAACAATTGAAACAATCAAATTTTTGTATTATATAGTTTCTTTTGATTTAAAAGGCTGTCTACAAACCTACTAAATATATCCTTTGACTGATCATAGATCTATTATTCATTAAAATAATGATTTCTTTAAACAAATATCTGTCTAAAAAGAAGGGAGCCTTGAAAACAAAATATAATAGCAGCAAAAAATGGATACCTAGCAGAGAATTATGTGTATAAACAAATCTGTGTTCCAGTTTATCCAGGAAGATCATGTTGAATAGAGGTAGCTAAACTAATGATATTTGTTCACTGAGAGATGGTTGAAATATGTAGTTCTGGATACATGGCAGCCATATTCTCTGCTTCTGTTCAGAATGTAATATTTTATGGAGATATTATTGCTTGTATTTCTTTATGTGGAAAAATAGGATACCCTGTAATGTGACTTTGTTTTCTATCAAAGCTTTAATCCAATTCTTCTAGGTTTTCCAGTCTTCAGAGCTTGCAACATTAAGATTTAAAATATATTTGGAGTTTTCTGCTTTTCATTTGAGAAAACACCTATTGGTATTAGCATCCCCTCTCTATAATGAACATACTGTTTATCAGAAGTTGAAGTTCCAATCTCTTCTTGTAAAGCCAGCATTAGCACAAATTCTAATTAGTCTTAACAGTAAAAACTTGGAGTAAACTGTCAGAGGGGTAAAAGCTGAAGGATAAGAGAAGCAGAGCAGCCAGCCACATGAGAATTCAACCAATGTTCAGAACAATGGAAGAATCTTGTCCTTAGACTGCATCCCCAGACTGTGTCCTCAGACAGATTGCCTCAGACTGCACTGGGTTTCTGTCTTCTCTTGCCTTATATTCCTCTCTCTACCTAACCATAGCACCCCTGTCTCCACTTCCCTAGTGCTGGGATTGAAGGTGTATGATTCCAAGTGCTGTGATCACCTTCATGTGTGTTCTGTTTCTCTTTCATACTGGATCAATTTCATATAGCCCAGGATGGTCTTGAACTAATAGAGACTCTTCTGTCCCCTGAGTTATGAGATAAAAGGTGTGTGCCACCATTGCCTGGTCTCCAGTGGCTGAGCTCTGCTCTCTGATCTTCAAGCAAGCTTTATTTGTTAAAACACAAACAAATATCCTACACCAGTCAGAAACCAACTGGCACTGTTGTTTAATCCTGTTTCTTCTGTCACAAGCAGACATCCTTAAATGTATAATCTTTAATAGCTTCTCTACTAGGTTTCCATATGATTATTATTTTATGATGATGGTAAGGATGAAGATGATGATTAATATCCTAGTTCAGTCTTTAGACAGAAACAAGTGGCAATATTAAAGTGATATACCCCAAAGATACCATCTCAACCTTCTTGCTGGATATCCACTTAACATAAACTGTCTGAAAGATGTTTTGTTGGCAATTACTTAACACAAAACACAAACATTATCTTCTTATTGTTGCAGTTGTTTTATACCTCTAAATCATGTGAAACTTCCATTTCACTTTTAGGTCCCTTTTGTTTTAGAGGACTGTGGAAACAACTTGAAAATAAGGAAATAATTTCATAAGCAGAAACAAATCCACGAGATACCAAGGTACAAGGCATCTTTACAGTCTATTCAATCTTCAGTATGTTTGTATTTACTTACCACCAAACTGAGGATAAACTGTACTCCAGGTGACCTTGAAGAAAAAGAGGCATCATAAACATTCATAAAACTAATGAAATTTCACTTGTTTATATTCCAGAATTGAATAAAAAAATCTTACATTCACAATTAGTGTTGCTTTTATAACATTGTCTTCTATCTGGTTTCTCTGACTCAGTGTCTCCAGTAATATTAACACACCATTATGATTAGGTCTGACTTCCTGCTGTGAACCATAGAAAAGAACACAAAAGGACTTCACTACAGGCAAATGCAAACACTGAGAATTTAATGACTGTTAACTAAATTTGAACTTAAAAATACACAGCACTTAATAGAGGCTTAATTACTGTCAGATGCACTGTTTAAAAAGAAGAGAATTTATCTCTATATATGTCATGAAAATATATTTTCTCTTGAAGGGAAATTTTATTTGTCTTTTAAAGTATAGGAAATGTCAGGCAAACAGGTACCACTCTGTTTAATTATTGACTGCTTTCCTTTAGATATGAGTATTCGCCATGATGAGATAAATTTAGACCCTCAACCTACAAAAACATATCATGAAGATATTCTCTTCTCTGTCACACACTCCTGTATGTTAAACTTCTTCTGACACTTAAGTTAAAAAGACTGATTGAACAGAAACTTGTTTTTTTTTCTGTGTTTTTTTTCTTTGTTTTCTTTAGTATTTGTTTTATTACTAATCTGGTTAGCTTGCTTTTTTTAGAACAGCAACTGTTAGATATTTATTGATTATAATTTCATATTGATGTACTTGGAGCACATCTACAAAGGCACAAACATATGAAAGAGCATAAAAACCTTGTTTATTTAACACATTAATATTCCATCTATTCATCAGCCATCTTCTACTTAAATAAATTCTAATTGGCAAGAAAGTCTCAGAGTTGGCAGAAGACAAAACTTTAACACTCGCTTCTCTTAGTCTCATCACTTCACAGAATGGGAACCAAAGCTTGGGTAGATTAATAGAAGGCTATGAAATCATCATATCTGAGTCAAAGGAATCGTGACTTTAAGGATTGACATGGAGTCCCCTCTGTGTGCCGTAATTACCATTAATTAATAAAGAAACTGCCTTGGGGCTGGAGAGATGGCTCAGTGGTTAAGAGCATTGCCTGCTCCTCCACAGGTCCTGAGTTCAATTCCCAGCAACCACATGGTGGCTCACAATCATTTGTAATGAGATCTGGTGGCCTCTTCAGGCATACATATAGACAGAATATTGTATACATAATAAATAAATAAATAAATAAATAAATAAATAACTGCCTTGGCTTGTTGATAGGGCAGAACTTAGGCAGGTAGGGAAAATCAGACTGAATGCTGGGAGGAAAAAGTCAGAGTCAGAGAGACACCATGATTCTCCACTAGAGATAGATGCTTTGCTGGTAGGTCACGACCTCGTGGTGATACACAGATTAATAGGAATGGGTTAAATTAATATGTAAGAGTTAGGCAATAAGAAGCTAGAGCTAATGGGCCAAGCAATGTTTTAATTAATACAGTTTTTGTGTGATTATTTTGGTTCTGGGCAGCCAGGACAAACATGCTGCTTCCTTGCTTCCTCCCCCAACAAAGGATAATATGGTTTTACATTTTTCCTACCTTGTGATGACCTCTTCTTCTCAAATAAAAGTTTTCTCAACATTTGTGAGTGTGTATATGTGTAAGAGTGTGAACATGTGGGGGGTCACGCCATTTCTGTGTAACTCTACATAAATACAGCCACATATTTGGGGAAGTATCTTGCTCCTGTGGTTTATTAGCTATATTAGTGCGCTGAAACAATTCCTCTAAAACCTCTGCTTTAACTCACTGAAATATCTCTGATGCAGTTGGCAATCCATTTTCTTCTGACCGTCCCTTGTCCTGTCCATCTCAGCTGATGGAGTCACCCACTGCTTAGTTACCTTAACAAAAGATTTCTAGACATACCAAGGAAGACATGAATGTATTTATTCTCTTTTATTAATTTTCATTTATTAACTCATGCTTTTGCGTTTCTCGATTGACCTTGACAAACTTTCGCAGTCGCTTACTTTTCTCTACTTGGATTGCAAAGGGAATCTTTTGAAACCATATCTTTACTGTGGGCCAGTAAAAGTCTATTCTAGCCTGCAATCTTTTCCTGAAACATATGAAATTCCTTTGACAATATTCTATATTCTCCTAAATACTATCTATACCTGATGGACTATTTAAAAAAAACTCAGGATAAGAAATTGGGGTTCAATATGAAAAGCAAAATAGCCAGCCATGGGCTTTACACTTACAAATAACACTGTTCATCTGTGTTGTCTTTTGATGGATAGCTCAGGAAGGAAGATGTCCCTAAAACCTCCAGAGCTCCTCTGTTCAAAGGAGAGCAGCAGAGTGGTGGGTGTTACAACTCTCATTAGATAGGCATCTGCATAAATAATTTTTTTCTGTGGGTCACAGATGCAAAAGTCACATGACAACGTCACTTATCTTGCAAGTGTTCTTGAGAGCTTTATATCTGTCCTGGTGAGAAAATTCCCTGTTGCTTTTTACCAACCAAGGGATACAAGTGTTGGCGTGTGATGAATGTACCATATGAAACATTTGGGACTGCCTGGATTCTAACCCATCAATAACCAATCAGACATAGAGAAGCAGTGAAAGTAAGATATTCAGAAGTAAGAAAGATAATAAACTTCAAGGCAAAAGGTAGATTAAGAGAAATAGCTTAATTTAAATTAAAAGAGCTAGTTAGAAATGATCTAAGTCAGGTCAAACATACAAAATGAATAATAAGTCTCGGTGTCATGACTTGGGAGCTGGTTTGTTCTTCTTCCTCTTCTTCTTCTTCTTCTTCTTTTTTTTTTTTTTTTTTTTGCGGGGGATGTTGAGACAGGGTTTCTCTGTAGCTTTGGTGCCTGTCTTGGAACTAGCTCTTGTTGACAAAGCTGGCCTCAAACTTATAATGATCAGCCTGCTTCTACCTCCAAGTGCTGGGATTAGACACGTACACCACCACTGCCTGGCGTCTTCTTCTTTTGTGCATAGATTCTTCTCCTATTTGTTCTTTCTACCTGCCAGCCTTACCTATCCCTTTTCTGTCTAGCTATTGACCATTTAGCTCTTTATAAGACCAATCAGGCTCCTTAGGCAGACAAGGTGAAACAAATGCAACACATCTTTATATAATTAAACAAATGCAGTATAAACAAATGTAGCAGACCTTTACACAGTTAAAAGTGATATTCTGCAGCATAAACAAATGTAACACGTTTTTGACTAGTTAAAATAATATTCCACATCACATGGGGTGCTGTATATCGTAACATATTAACAATTCTGAGACCATAGACACTTTCAAATGCTTGTAAGTGCACATGTGCCTGTGCCAACAAAAGCCTGGAGATGCTGGAGAAGCATCTTTACAGAACACACCATTGCTAGTGTTCTGTGTCAATGTGTCTTTGTTTTCTTAGATCTATTTCTAAGAATAAGTTTGATGAACCATGAGAGATCTCTTTTGCATCCTCGTCAAGAATGCCTACCACTTTTACTGCACGAATTATATTCTAATCTTGGAAAAGGCCACCTATTTGCCTTTCAATGGAAAGGCAGAATTTCAATGAGGATATGTTTCATCTCAGATCCTAATTGTTAGTGGCCAGAAAATGTGTCTTTTGAATTACAAAGATTTTTCCCGGTGAAGGTGTAAAAATTTGAAGAGCTCTCCTTTTTAAAGAGCTCTCTTATTGGTGCCTATAAAAAGACAGAAAAGGAAAGTAATGAATAGCTTTAAAAGACCCCTTTGATAGATTAAGAGACAAAATCAGATTTAGGAAAAAAACATACATCTATCAAACCATAAGATCATTAGGATCTGATGGGATGCTGACTCCCCACTATGGTTCCTGAATCTGGCTCCCCTAGGTCAATCTTGGAATTGATGAGAAAGTCATTCATAATGATTATTTTAAATTGGAAAAAAATGAGTTTGCATAACTTTTTTCTATTTGGGGTGCCCTTTTGTAATCCTCACTTCCTGTCATCGACAGCTATTGATCTGCTGTTGTCCCAACTGCTAGTATCCCTAGCTGTCTCTCAGTCTGGGTACCCTATGGCCTCTTAAGCATATGTACATACAATTGGCTTGTAGGTCTAGTAAAGCTTCTTCTATTTTGTTCCTCTCTCAGCTGTTATTAGATGAAGTCTAGATCCTGGCAGCTCTGCACACTTCTTCCATATCTTACAAGTCTTTACTTCTGTTGGCATCACCCATTGGGTTTTTAGCCACTTGTTTTGGTATTCTGGAAGGAGAAGATGAAACCTTGAAAATGTAGAAAGATAATGAAGTTCTGAATAATGGTATACTGTAGAACTGACATACCCATGTAAGGGACCCAATACTATAGAGTCATGGGAATGTGGCAATGTCTCTCCTCCCACCATGGTGGACCTTCCTCTTGTCTGAGTTGACAAGTGTTGTGGAATTACAAGTGTTCACTATGGTTTGACCACTTCGTATGAAAACTAGCAATGCCAGCTTCCTCTGCCTGGATGTTACAGCCTGAGACTGTTTTCCTACAAACACCCCTATGCAGACTAACTCCACTAACCTCTGTGATATAAATAATGAACACATTAGTTCATCTTCATCAGAGTGCCGAAAGCCTAATTGATCACTGGTTTTCTTCTTGTATGTTTGTGTGTCTTCCCTCTCTTCATTCTCTCACTATCCCTAATCACGTTTCCAAGAACAAGATCCACAGGGTACTGTAGTTCACCTCATGCAGTCACACCAGGCCATGTTGTTGTCTCTGGTCCTTGCTACCCTCTAAGATAATATAGATTTCCTTCGTCCATGCTACAGTCCATGGGTCATGTTAGTTTCTATGGTCCTTGTTGTCTTCCAAGGCCATGCTGATGTGTGTGGCCTGTGCTGCCAAAAGAAGCCATGTTGATGCTTGTGACCTGTTCTGCTGACAAAGGCCATGGTGATGTCAGTAGTCCCTGCTGTGGTTGAGGGTCATGTAGATGTTTGTTATCTGTACTTCCATTGGAGATCATGCTAATGTCTATGCTGATGCCAGAAGCTATGAGGATGTCCTTGGTAAATGTTGTACTGCCTCCAGAAGCCAAGTAGAAGTCCATGATTCATGCTGCCACTGACTGTAAAGGGTATGAAAACTCTTTTTGCACTAGTATTGATTACTGCAGACTTATGGTAGAGAATGAGAGACATAAAAGATTGGGTGACAATCCCCCTTTACTCTCATGCCTTCCTCTTAAGAAACAATCTAGACAGGAAAACATTGAAGAGAACTCTTAAAAATTGTGACAGGATTCCTAAAGTACAGTTCTTCACTGTTGATGGCTTCTTGTAGGGTTGGGGATAGGGGTGTGGAGGGACTACGTTTTCTTTAAGGTACTGGCCATTGGAAGTTTCATCATATTCCAGGGAATACATAAGCAGCACAAATTGGACTTGGTATATTTATATAGTTTTTCTTCTCTCTTCCATTTTCTGGGGGGTCACAAAAGTGTGGGTGGACCTTGGAGGATTGAGAATTGAGTGGATTGGGGTACATTATGTAGAAGACCCAAGTAATAAAAACAGTATGTTGTATAAAATTATCAATCTAACTGGAAGATAGAATTATCTTTTGCTATCTAATTTTACATATATTACTTTCACAAAATTATGTATACATAAACGCATACACACAGAAACACTCACACACATTTCTCTCATTTGGATCTTGTAATTTCAGTTGATTCTTTGTCTCCAATGCATGTTAATCAAACCCCAAATGATCTTTTAGGGGAAACAAGATCTATCCAAATTGACTCCTTTCATACATAATATTTTATTTGCACCTGATCCTTTCGCCTTCATCTTGTCACCATGGGACATCAAATACTGATGGATACAGGAGATTTCTGGCTAACATACAAGAAGTTCTGAATGAGACTTTGAGGAACAACCAGACTGGGGAAGAACTACCTAATGACCTTTCACTCATATTTTATTTTCATTTTCCTTAAAATATTTATTATAATATTCATGAATAAGCAAACAACTTCAAATTGTCCAGTTTGTGGCATCTGTGAATTGAATATACAATTCAAATTGAGACATGGAACACTGTCTTCAACATTATGTTATATAACTCAACATATGTTATGCTATATAAATGAATGCTATATAAATGAAAACATGCTGTTTTCTTCAGGGCTTCTCTTCTTTCATTGAAAATGATAAATGTTTTATTCATGCTATTGGATGTCCATTTTGAGTCTGCATTTGAGCTCCTCTTACTTATTCTATTATTGGTCATTATTTGAATATATTAAAATTTTTAACTGTTATAAATGTTGGTGTTATACATATTGTTATATTTTGTGCACAAAATTATCACTTGCATATATTTGGAAATGAAACTGCTTTAGCCATAGGATATACTATGCTTTGATGAATTGTGCTTATGTTATATCGATTAATAATATGGAAGGAATGTCAAACAGTATAGACTCCTATATATCAGAGCAATACCTTATTATATCAGGTTATCAGATTCTCATTTGTACTTTGCTCTGCTTTTTAAAAATTATTGTTATATGCTAGGGCATCTCTTGGGTATATTCCCAAGAGTGCTATTGCTGGGTCCAGGGGTAGGTTGATCCCAATTTTTCTGAGAAACCGCCACACTGATTTCCAAAGTGGTTGCACAAGTTTGCAGTCCCACCAGCAATGGATGAGGGTACCCCTTTCTCCACAACCTCTCCAGCAAAGGCTATCCTTGGTGTTTTTGATTTTAGCCATTCTGACAGGTGTAAGATGATATCTCAAAGTTGTTTTGATTTGCATTTCTCTGATCGCTAAGGAGGTTGAGCATGACCTTAAGTATCTTTTGGCCATTTTAACTTCTTCTGATGAGAATTCTCTGTTCAGTTCAGTGCCCCATTTTTTAATTGGGTTAATTATCCTTTTAAAGTCTAGTTTCTTGAGTTCTTTATATATTTTGGAGATCAGACCTTTGTCTGTAGCGGGTTTGGTGAAGATCTTCTCCCAGTCAGTAGGCTGCCTTTTTGTCTTAATGACAGTGTCCTTTGCTTTACAGAAGCTTCTCAGTTTCAGGAGGTCCCATTTATTCAATGTTGCCCTTAATGTCTGTGCTGCTGGGGTTATACATAGGAAGCGATCTCCTGTGCCCATATGTTGTAGGGTACTTCCCATTTTCTCTTCTATCAGGTTCAGTGTGTTCAGATTGATATTGAGGTCTTTGATCCATTTGGACTTGAGTTTTGTGCATGGTGATAGATATGGGTCTATTTTCATTCTTCTACAGGTTGACCTCCAATTGTGCCAGCACCATTTGTTGAAGATGAGGGGTGCACCCACCCACTGTGACAGTGGAACTGATCTATTGGGAGCTCTCCAAGGCCAGCTGGACTGGGACTGAATAAGCATGGGTTGAAACTGGACTCTCTGAACAAGGCGGACAATGAAGGCTGATGAGAAACCAAGGACAATGGCACTAGGTTTCGATCCTAATACATGAACTGGCTTTGTGGGAGCGTAGCCTGTTTGGATGCTCACCTTCCTGGACCTAGATAGAAGTGGGAGGACCTTGGTCTTCATGTAGAGCAGGGAATTTGGACTGCTCTTCAGTATCGAGAGGGAGGGGGAGTGGACTAGGGGGAGGAGAAGTGGAGTGGGGATAGGGGGAGGGGAGCGGGGGGAGGGGGCAATATGTGGGAGGAGGGGGAGGGAAATGGGAAACGGGGAGCAGTTGGAAATTTTAAGTAAAAAAGAATAAAAAAAAATTATTGTTATAGTGTGATAGAATATTCTCATAGGACAAACTGTCATTTCTCTGAAGACCAAGCATGTTAAATATTATTCCAACCACTGTATATGTTTGAATATATATTCAATATATAATAGTATGAGAATCTCTTTTTTATAATTATTTTCTGATGGGTTGGGTCTGTCATACTGGTTCATGTGTAGAGTTCAGACAATCTTCACAAGTAGGTTCTTCCCTTCTACAGGTGAGGTGAATTTCCTCTTGCCGTTTCCGATGTGCAGTTTACTTTAGCCTTACTTATTTTTGAGCTTTCAGAGGATTTTTTTTTCTCCAACCTTCTATCACATTATAGGAACTCTAGGAATACAGATGTATACCAACTCAAAGGCCTTTTTCCTGAGTTCCAGTGATAGAATTCAGGTCATCATATTTGTTTGGAAACACTCTTTAGGACTAAAAGCCAGACAGATCTCTGGAAAGCAGACATACTGGAGAGGGGTCACATCAAGATGTTGAACTTCTGATTTCCTCTTTATCACTCTGACCAGAACCAAACTTCTTTCAAGATTATTCTTTCTCCAGCAGAACCTGTGTTCTGTCTGGTGAGTCTGGTCTGGTAAAGTATGTTCAAGGCCAGGTATAAACATGTTAACCTGAAGCTGTGTTCATATCAAGTACTTTTTGTTGGTTTAAGAGGATGGACTAAAAATCAAAGGAAGGAATCCAATGACAGGTCATGAAAACACATGAAAAACACCCAGCCCTCTTTGGAAAGGACATGCTTTATGGAGTCAGGTAGAACCCTGTTGCAAGAGAAACTTTCAAGAGGATGGCACCAGCTAAGACTCCTGGCAGAAGTCAATGCATAGCCTGAACTGGCTATCCCCTGTGATCAGATTGGTGACTACTCCAATTGTCGTCAGAAAGCCTTCATCCAGTGACTGATGGAGGCAGATTCAGAGACTTGTGGCCAAATGCTGGACCAAATTCGAGGAGTCCTGCTAAGGAGAGGGTGGAAGGATTGTAGGACCCAGACAGGAGAGGGACATGAAAGGAAAACTCCAAGAAATGGCTAGCCTAGTTCATGGGAATTTAGAGAGTCTGAACCAGCAGTCAGGGGGCCTGTATGGGATGGACCTGTATGTATGTGACAGTCGTATAGCTTGGTCTATTTGTGGGACTTCTGTCAATGACAGATGTCCCTAACACTTTGATTGGCTCTTGTGAGCCTGTTTCTTATTGTGGATTGCCTTGCCTAGCCTGAATATCGAGGAGAATCTTGGTCTTTTGTCAGGTTGATATGCTACTCTTTGCTGATGCCTGTGGAGTCCTGTATCTGTCTGAGTGATTACAGTGCTGTGGAAGGACCTTCCGCTCCTTCAGCCAATAGCTGTTGAAATACCAGCCCACTGGGGTGTGGTCTATTTATCTTTAAAAAAAGAGCGGCAAGCCTCTGCCCCCTCTCTTGGTTCCAGTGCTTGGTTCCTGCTCCTGCTCCAGCGACTAGGCTCCTTTCCTGATGGTTGGTGTTTCGTGAGTTTTACCTCCTTAAATAAATATCCCTTTAAATCATAACTGGTGTGGGATTGATTTGCTCATAACCCAGGAGGGGTCAAGAGTGTGTGAGGAGAGAAAGGAGGGGAGGCTGTGGTGGGAAATGAAATAAACTATTAATAAAAATATTAGAAAAAAAATAAAGAGTAAAATGATAAAAGCACCCAGCCATTTTGGAGAGGTAAATAAAGGATGGATTTCGGCTCTGTATCTGCTCTAAGGGTAGCTTTTATATCTGTTCTATCACCCACAACACTCACAATAAGCTCATACTTATTGCTGCCTTCTGTATCTTAAATTTTTTCCTCCCTTTTAATTGTTTTGAACAGCAGAGATAAGAAACCTAATCAAGACTCCTAGACAGTAATATTTTAAGAGCTGAACAATCTTCATAGTGCCATATATTATTTCAAGGATTCTCCACACAGCTAAAAGCACTGGAGATTAAGTTTTATTGAGACTACCAACAGACACATTTCCTCTCTGGGTACTGCTGCTGAGATCATTGGTAGAGGCTGAAAGCAAAGTAAGGGTATTGGATTCATATATGCTCTTTGTATCCTCTTGGCTACATTGCATGTTATCTAAATAGTGAAATTAAGTATTTTGTTTTGAAAAAGAATTCTTCTTACATACAATACATTCTCACCAGAGTTGTTTTCCTCCCTCCACGTCTCCCAGCTCCCCCAGATCCACTGCCCTTCTATCTTTCTTCAGAAAGAATAAGCCTACAAGAGACAGAGGAAAAAAAAAAACGCTGATAAAACAAGATACAATAAGACAAGGTAAAATCCCTCTCTACTGAAGTGGAACAAAGTGCCCAGCAGGAGGAAATCAGTTCCAAGAGCAGGCAAAAGAGTCAGAGACACACCACTGCATTAAGTGGATTTCTCATCAAAAGTTTAAGAGGTACCTGTTTGGTGGGAAGAATTTAGGTTTAAGCAATTGATTAAATATTAAATATGTTGTTTTCTAAAGTTCAGTTAGATATCTGACATTTTCAAACACCTGTAATAACTGTGTCTCATTCTTTTCTGTAATTTTGAGCCTCGTCTCTGATAGTGTTTTCAAATTTGGAACAAGTCAAAGTGTTAATATGGAAGAAGTAACCTTTAACAGAGACATCAAAGTGCCACGTGAAAACTGTATTAGTTATATTTCTCATAAATATATAGTTATATACTTCAATTTATTATAATAATATAGCTGATACAACTAACTTAAAAAGAAGGAAGCTGCTTTTATTGGCCCATTAGTTCACTGGTTTTATTTATCCCTTGGATGTTTGACCTTGACAGACAAAAGTTGAGGTAAGGCATATTGTAATAGTTGTGCTACTCACTTAAAGAGGAGGGAGAGAGAAAGAGGAAGAGGAAGGGAATCAGGTCCCACCTTCATTTGTGATGACTCAGTTTCTCTAGGTCTCCACCATCTTCCAACAATTCCAAAATTGGGGTCTAACTTCTTTCCATACATGGATCTATGTGGCGTTTCAGATCCAACTAAAGAACAAACCAAACAGTTCTTTAAAAAAAAAAAAAAAGGAAGATTTATATAGGTTCTAAGTTTTTAAATTTTCAGGGAGAATGTGGGAGACAATTGTATTGCACTTCATTAGTAGGAGGATTAATCTCTGCCAATTATGAGCTAAGAAGAAGCCAAAAGTTATGAAAAACAAAATCCTGGCAGCATGCTGGTTGGAGTAACTCAGAGGGTAGGAAGGTGGTCCTGTGATAAAATTAAGAACCATTACAGAACAAATAGCTAGAAATAGGCCAGCAGTTTCTTGGGGAGACTATCCTTTCCAGTTTATACACTACCAACTCAAAGTTGCAATCTGTCCCAATCTGTTTAGAACATTTCTAAGTAGGTAGTGACATTTTAGCTGTGAAGACTTCAAATTTCTGAATTAAGTCTTCAGACCATGACGTTTCTCTTAGAACTCATTTATATAATATCCAGTCTACTAACTATGTTCTCTCTTTTGTAGTAACTTCTGTTTTAATATTTTACTTTTACTTCCTTTCACTAGCTGCCTCAAATAGCTGGATTAGGCAAGGTTCCGGTTTTGGATGTTTCTATAGCAAGTTCTATGTGATTTTACTGAGTTAACTTAATTCCTTCATCAGAGTAATTCTTTATTCCAGACAGATCTACCAACTGCATCAATAACATCTCCTCAATCATTTATTACATAGACCTATAGTCTAAAATGACTTACTAGATTTATTCTATGTGGATGCCCATAGAAGATTTTAGTTTCATGGCTCTCTAGGTCAAAGTTATCTTCCTCCCCCATACTGTTCTTTCTTTCTTCCTCTGCGCTTAAGTTAATGAAATCACTATTCAGTAAGTTACCCAAGCTAGGAAACCTCATTATGATGCTCAACTCATCCATTTATCTCATCTCTCACAATCAATCAGTCAGCACATCTTGTTAATTCCACCTCCTGCATATCTTTAAGATCTGTCTTCTTTTCATTTCCAGGGCTGCATCTGTGGTTTGTAGGTTCATCATCACTGTTTCAGGGAGAACCACGGGTTCCTAACTTATTTCTCTGACCACTCTGGCAGACTCAAAAATATTCTAGCCTCTCATAGATCTATTACAAAGCTATACATGTGCATTTTTATAACATAAATCAAATCTATCTTCTTTTTACTTTAAAAACTACTATTAAAAATTAGAGAAATATTTTATAACATCTGGTTTAGGACGATCCTGAATGCAAAATGATTGTATTTTCTAGGCAACAAATGGGACAAATTTTATCCTACCCAAAACATGGAAATCAATACAACGCAGTGCCTACAAATTTTGGGTGTTAGATTTTATTACTTTTGAAATTAATCATTTAATTTTAGGTTTTTCAAGGATGCAAATGCCTGTGCTTATTGTCCACTTTGATTCCTTTTACTTCAAATTATCATATATTTAATTTTTCTTTTTCAAACATTCATATACACACATATATGCAATTTATTATAATTTATATATTATGTAAATGTACATGCATATGTATATACTGCTTAAGCAATAATCTAAGGGCAACAATATTTATGAATTCATGAGAATTTATAGATTAATTAAAATAAGCCTAAACTATCTAATTAAAAAGATTTTTTTTAGAAAGAACTCTTGGGGTGCACTGAAAAAAGAAGAAAATTGTTTGTAATCAGCACTTTTCCCCTTAATGAACAGGGCACTGAGTTGGTATTAAAATGTGCATTTATAAATAGGATTCAGCAGACATGTGACATTACACACCTGCCCGATAACTCTAAATTGCAAATGCAAGTTTTTTCTTGTCTTTTTCTGTTTTGTATATATTTATAGCAATTGATCAAATTGTTTTTCATATGTGATAAAACTTCTATTTCTCTCTGTTATTTAAAATGCCGGATACTCTTCTAAACAGCAATCTATAGACTAGCTTTTGGTATTAATAAGTTTTATCAAATAAGAAATTAATGGTAGACTATAACCTAATGAGTTATCATCTACAGAATCTATATCAGAGCGATTTAATTTTAAAAATATAACTTAGGCCAAGAAATTTGCTCTAATAACTTTACTTCCTGAAAATCTTTTAATAATTCTAGGTTTATGCTTCACACATCTTGAGTAAGTGAAAATGCAAGCTCAGGAAACATAGCTTGTGCAAGAATACTGGATGTTGATTGAAACCACAATCAGCCTGCTATGATTTCCCTCCTCTAAACAAAGAAAGGAATTAAAATAAGAACTATATATTTGATAATTAGTTACAAAACCTTTTCAGTGTCCATGTCTTATTTCTACAATACCTCATAGCAACAAGTTTTGTCTCAGAGTTTCAGGGATATCTTTGAAACTAATTTCATGCATGTAAACTATTTTCATATAAGCATTTTTATATCACAGAACAAAAAATGCTAGAGCAGACTATATGATGATTTGTTAGTTTGGAGACTGACATATAACTTATAATGATTTCTCGTCTCAGTGTAGTGACTAAAAGATAACCTGAAATCAGTGCATATTACCATAAGCAGAGCACAGTGTTCTTTGAAAAATAGACAATGTAATAAGAGTGAGTATGTGATTCTTTCATTTAACATTGTTATACATGCTATCTAGAAATCTAGAGGATTACTTTAGATGTATAAGACGCAGTGATGTTATAAGCAGTGAATACACAAAAATTTCTTCCTCCTTTTTAAGAATTTCTTCCTCCATTGACTTCTAAATTGATTTTAGGAATAAAAGTGCTTTTAAAAATGCTGAATACCTTGAAGAACAAGATATTTGTGTTTGAAGGGAAATAACCTGTGACTTGAACAGTTTAATTACTATTTATATTTTATGTTAATGTCTGACATGAAAAAAGTTGTGTTTAATATTCCAAATTCAGGAAAGTATGATGTAGGTTGTTGGCTAACAAGGTGATTCTGCCAAATGATGCACAATAATCAGTCTTGGATGGAATTTATGTTTATTTGATACATGTAGCATGTACTATGTCAACAGACTAAGCTGAATGCAAAGTGAATAATGACTATGAGTTTATAAAAATGACAACCATTTTATATAATTCACTGAAGATGCAGTACAGAATAACTCCTAAAATTAATGAGAAAATATTATGCTCGTTATTAAATACGAAAATGAAAACAAAAAATACAAATTGTGAAGCTTTGCATGCAGAAAACTAACTTGAATATTCATGTTTTGTGAGGACACTGATTGATGGAAATTTTATTTGTCATCATCATTTGATGATGAGAATGATGCAATAAAAAACGTGCTTGTGTTATTTATAGTGTGAAACTCTGCCCTCACTGTTCTGCTTTAAAACTCTTACATGTGTGGCTTATAGCATGTATAAAAATGTTTATTTCCATGTTGTCATACCACCAAGCCTACAATTGTCCATCTAACCCCAAGTGGGATAGCATTGGGCGAGGCCTTAGTACAGTGATTGCATACAACAGAAATAAGTGAAAATTCTAAGCATATAGGCATCAAAACAAACTAATCTCAATATAAGTCTCTGAGTCAAATGATAGCTACACTTACATTTTTAAAATTTATTTTCCTTTTAAAATGGCATGAAATGTTTTTATGGATATGTGTTCCATACTTCAAAGTTTGAAACTGGTTTATGAAAAGAAACACTAGTGGTCGAAAGAATGCAGGGTATTAAGAAAAAACCCATTTGGCAGAATTTTCTCATGGGATTTGCTTTGAGTTTCACTCTAATACCTTAGATTTCCCACCACATTCTTCTTTCATTACAACAAATCCTGCCATCTCAAACTTTTATTGGATCTAGCTTTGAAGGCATTGCAAAATACATTAATAAAAGAGCTAATAGCCTATGATCTCCTTGGCACACTGAACTGATAAAAGTATTGGCATTATTATTGAAGTATATAATGTTGTCAACAAGGCAATATAAGCTGGATCAACGACATTGGCATTAATGGAGAGTCTAGCAGTGATGATAGAAGTAACCAAATGGAAAATAATACTGTCAATGATGACTCTTTCAGATTTAGTTTCTTAAAAATGGTTATAGAGAGAAAGGGAAATAATTCTGTGGCTAAAGGCAGATGCCACTAAACTGGACAATTTGGACTTGATGTCCAAAAGTCACATAGAAGAAAGAGAGCCAATGATCATAGGAGCAGCATAAGTTGTTTTCTTATACCTATAGACTTTAACATGCCTGCACAAACATATACATGTGTGAGAAAATAAGAAAATCTCAGGTAGCCTTGGGCACAGACTACATAGAACCCTTTTTGCCTAAGTTCTCAAAGTCCATGCAAACAGGATTTGCAAATTCCTAGTACAAGAAGATATTTGAAATTGTTCTTTTAAAAGACAAACTGATTGAGCTAGAGAGATGACTCAACAGTTAAGAGCATTAACTGTTCTTTCAGAGGTCCTAAGATCAATGTCCAGCAACCACATGGTTGCTCATGACTGTCTGTAATGGGATCCCTTGCTTTCTTCTAGAGTGCAAGCATACATGGAGGTAGAACACTTAATATACAATAAATAAATAAATCTTAAGAAAAAGGCAAATTAATCAAATAACACTTGATTATAGAGAGACTGCTTGTAATGAGAGTCAATATGACACATATTTTAAATACATTCATTTTAACAATATCTATTAATTTCTTACATCTGAGTCATGAAACACAGAAATTCAGGTTATATAAATATAAATGTATAATTATATCTAAATGTGTTAGAATATCTAAATTTTTTTTTTTTTTTTTTTTGGTTTTTCGAGACAGGGTTTCTCTGTGGTTTTGGAGCCTGTCCTGGAACTAGCTCTTGTAGACCAGGCTGGTCTCGAACTCACAAAGATCCGCCTGCCTCTGCCTCCCGAGTGCTGGGATTAAAGGCGTGCGCCACCACCGCCCGGCTCTAAATTTCATATCATATAAATGTTCAAAATGTTTTAGTGTTTGCTTGGTGAGGTAAAAAAGAAATAAAATACGAGATACCAAAAGAAAATGAATTTGTATAGTAAATCAATTTACAGATAGATATTCATTGGAAATGTATTTGTAAGTCAAGATGCTCATTTGTGAACTTGTGAATATAGAGCAAGTATAACTTGTTGCTGAATGTGAAATAGACAGTTTATTGGCTAATAATGTTTTGTGGGAAGACATAAGAGTAAGCCAACTGTTGGTTGAAAGAGCCTACTTTAGTTTGAGCTACTATATACAATTGTCATGAAACTATTAGCTTGTAAACAGTAGCTCTGAAGGGTAGAAATTACAGACTGCAGTCTCATCAAGGGAAAAGTTGTGGTGAGGAACACTTTCTGAGATGCAGACTACTGCAGACTTGCAATTTCACTTACAAGTACAGGAGAGAGAGAGAGAGAAAGAGAGAGAGAGAGGGAGGGAAGGAGGGAGGGAGGGAGGGAGGGAGGGAAGGAGAGGGAGGGAGAGAGGGAGAGAGAGAGAGAGAGAGAGAGATTCTGAAGATGCATTAGTGGATTCTTTTAGAAGGGCAATAATCACTTGTATGAGAGATACACTACTATGGCCAAATTATCTCCTAATGCAAAACCTCCTAACTCCATGAAGAGATATAAATATGCCTGCCTCTACATGAAGAGTATTCATTGATAAGAATGCTGTATTTTATAGCAAGAAATTCTGCTTACAAGGCTAAGACAAAGAATACACAAAATATTGAATAAGTAGTAATAATAATGAAGACATCAATTATATAATATTTCTGTTTTGTACTTATTTTTGAATAATTTTAGTAAAGTTTTATTATTTTTTTAGAATTTCATATAATTTATTTTTTCAGATTTTTCCATTCTCCCCCAACTATTCTCCTATCCACTTATGCCTCTCAATTCATCAAAATTTATGTTCTCTTCTTTTTTTTAAGCATCCTGAAACCAACTTGTTTTATACTAATGCTCCTGAGTGTGATGCCATTTACTGGATCATGGCCTACTACCAGGGATCATAACTTCAAAGAAAGCTAACTTTTCCTCTCACAGTTTATCAAATGCCAATAGCTCCTCTGCTAGGGATTGATCATTATGACCATTTCCATAAATCAAATACTGGGATTGTGTCTGGCTTGAGCTTGTGAAGGTGTTATACATTGTGCCACAATCCCTATGACTATATATATATATATATATATATATATATATATATATATATATGCTTTGTTTGTTTTCTTGTAGTTTTCTATCACCTCTGACTATTACAGTCTTTCTGGCCCTTCTTCCATAAAGATGTTCCCGAGTCTTTGCAAGGAGTGTGATGTAGATTTTCCATTTTGGATTGAATAGTTTACAGACATATTCTCTGAGCCTTGAGCTCTCTGTTAATTGTCATAAATTATAGGAAATCTCTGATGAGGTTTGAAAGACGAACTAATCTATAAATACAGTAATTTGGCATTACAACACTATGACCATTTGGCAGGATAATCATGACAGATTATTTTTAGGACTTATGACTCAGATAGCCACAAGTTCTTGGCCTTAATAATGATGACAAGTATGAGTTCCATATTGGAGCAGGACTTAATTGCAATCAGGAAGTATTTGGATGTTCTCATAACATTCATTCCACTGCTGCATTAGAAGGTATATCTTGCTAGGACAGTCATTATTGTAGCTCACAGTATTTGGAGGTTGATGGTTTCTTATTTCCTCTGATAGCATGCACAATGTCTAGCACTGTGAAAGCTACTCTGAAGGTATGAAGCTTGTCTTGATTGCTCCATGTTCTCAAGCATATGTGGTGTGGGAGAATTGTCTGTATTCTGTCAATCATGTTTTAAATAAATGTTAATTGACCAGGCAGGAAGTATAGGCAGGAAAACCAGATAGGAAGTAGAAATGATGTAATGAGAACAGGAGAATTCTGGGAGAGAGGAAGTTGATTCCTCCCACTCCTGCCCAGACCACGGAAGCTGCAGGATGTGATCTGCCTGACTGAAAAAAGTACTGAGCCAAATGGCTAACACAGATCATAAAAATGGGTTAATCAAGATGTGAGAGTTAGCCAGAGAGAGGCTAGCACTAATGGGCCTTAGTGCTTATAATTTATGGAGACCTATTTGTGATTTTATTTGGGGCTAAACAGCTGGGGGGTACCTGGTGGGACAAAACCCCCAACAACAAACAAGCCAGCCCTCATGTTACACATATGGTATTCAATATCAGGATTTTATCATGTAGTTCTTGAAAATATGGCAAGGGAATTAACAATAATATTTGGGGTGTGTGAACTTCAGTGGCCATTGATTCAAGAAAGAGGTAATTCTTTCCTGGTGCTGAAGCTTTAGTTTGCTGACATGTAGTATCTGTTTGTTTGATATCATCCCCCATTATAGGGTAAGTCTATTTTAAATGTTTCTATTTTTATGAGGTTTCTACATTAGTAGGTATCTGTATGATTTTGGAAAAATTTTCAATGATTATTTTATGTAAGCAATGAGCACTGCCTTTTTATTTTATGAAACTTTATAAGTCAGGCTCATAACAGAAGGGCAAGAATGAACTCTTAGTTTTATAAAGGTAAGTTACTATAATCACATTACTTTTGTTAATTAAGATGCTAATAAAACTCCATGGCAAAAATTATCTCTTCTGAATTCAGATTTCTATCAGAACCAGTAGGGCAGAAGACTTTAGAAGGAGAAAGCAAAAATGTATGCCAGTTTGCTTTCATTTCATAATATTAAATACCTATGTAATTCCAAAGAAAGAATATGCTAACTCTATAAGGATATATTTAGATATACAAAAAGATGTTAACACAGGAATAATACAAAAGGCATAAAATAAAGGCAAAATTAAAATAAGATTTTTGAGAGTATCTTAGAATATAACTCTAGTAAAGTAATTATCATAATTTGTTCATGTTATGTAATTCTCCTGGTCATCAAAAATTATATTTCTTCTAGTTGAATTATTGTTTATAATAAATTTTATATTATACTTAATCATTTACCTGGAAAAATATACTTTTATTTTTAGAGAAAAAGACAGAAGATCTTAGTGTATATACGAACCCATCTGGTTAGTGTGTGTAGTGAGTCTTGAGTGTAACTGTGAATGTATGTGTGTTAATAATAACCTTAATGTGTATTCATTTAGAATGTATGTTGAATTATATTGGGAGTACCTATGTATATTTAGGTACAATTATGACTATAACAATCATTTCGTATTTTATATTTCAGAAATACTATTAAGGTTGTATTTTTTCATTAAATATATAAACTTCAAAACTATATAAAAACTAAAGTTTATCAATAACCAACAAAATAGAAAACTGCCACAGCTTTATATTTCATTGTCTAACTTAATATTCAGGATACCAATAAATTTTGTTCTTATTCAGTCTTTTCTGTTTTGACTCTTAAATAATTCTAACACTGTAATTAATTTTTCAGTCACATAATATGAGATAGATGAATATTATTAATATAATTTCTCAAAGACAAAATTGTGGCATAGGAGTTGATTTTCCATTATCTCAACAGACATTAATACAAAGATCGTCTACTCTGGGGGTTAGCTCATTCATTGCTGTATATCATGTGAAGCTTTCCTTCATTGCTTAAAGTACTCAGTTTTTGGAAATGAGATAGAAAAAAACATTTAAGGACATTGGATTTATCAACAGTGTTGTGCAGTCCTAGGAATCAACTATCAATTTTTATGGTGAAAGTAGACTGGTCAATACTCATTTTCTTAATTTCATTTCCACATAGATATAGCCAGATATATATTTTGTTCAGAGAAAACAGCATCATTTTCCCAGGTGGTCGAAGTGGCTCATGCTCTAATCATAGTACTCTGGAAGTTAAATTAGGAGGGTGATGATATCTTGTTTGTACAAATATAGTTGTTAACCATAGAGGTCTGGAGGTCTGTACAGACACACAGGAAGTGATAAGGCGGAAGAAACAGGAACTCAGTGACTTTTTACCTGGGAAGTTGAGAAGTAAGTTAGCTGTGGTTTTGCTCTCTGATCTCTTAGCATTTCCTCCAATATCTGACTCTGGGCCTTTATTATTAAGAATTTTAGAACTTGTGCTATGCAAGAGGATTGCTTTGTGTCCAATGTCAGAACAATATATCTAGACCCCTTTTCAAATAAAAACAGTATATAAAAAATTAATTGTAAGTAGTTATTCTCCAAAGACTGCATAATGTTATAACTTGGAACACCCAAAGTAAAATTGCAATTACAAATATATAGTCAAAACAACAACAAAAAATTGGGCAATCACAGACTCCAGAAGACTGAAAATTCAACTGAAAAAGTTGTTTGAAATTGTGTTATGATGCACTAACAAATGAAACATTGCTGTATCTTTTTTTTGTTTTGTTTTTTTGAGACAAGATTTCTCTGTAACTTTGGTGTTGCTGTATCTTACATAATACATCAGTACACAATTTTGAATATAAAATGTAACTAATTCACTTATGCAGTCAGTAAAGATTTAGAAACAAAGAGTCATGCAATATATTTCAATAACATAACAAATTGCAATATTTGGACTATTAGCATGATGTTGGGATGGCTGAAACAAACAAGTGTGGAAGGAAAGAAAGCATAGTTGATCGGGACGTTGAAAAGCACTAAAGGTTCTTCAGCAGGAAAAAGAGAGGAACCGACACTGGAATATGGTATTCCAGACTAGAGACATGTAATATTAGTTCCTTGTTTCTTTATTGGTGCCCTAATAGAATATCCTCAGAAAGAGTAACAAAGGAGAGAAATGGATTTATTTTGTCTTGTAGTTTCAAAAGGTATTACAAGATATTACAGTAGACCATAAGTTCAGCTCCACGTATTTCATTGCTACATAGGAAGAAGAAAAGGAGAGAGATGTTGGGAGCAGTCAGACCACATATCCTGAATTTCTTGTAAACGACTTGTTTTCCCCTGATCTAAGTGCCTACAACTGCTCTGAGCACGAGACCTTCAGAAGTTCCTGATGGCAGGAGAGTGGTTTCTGGTGGGTTTGGCTGGGATATGGCTATCTCTACATAATCTGCCCCTGAACACAATAAAGTGGGCATTCTTGGGGAATTCAATGATGACCCGTGTCACTGTCTCTCTGTCTGTGTATGTCTGTGTATTTTAACCTCCTGCCCCTTGGCCTAAGCTCGGTAACTGGGTAACAGCGCATGGAGCACAGACACGGAAGCGTGATGCATGGCAGAGAGAGGCCGAAGGAAATTCAGAGTCAGATAAGAGGGAGTGGGGAAGACAATGGGAAAGAAGGAGAGCTGAGGGGGAGAGGAATAAAGAGATAGAGAGACACAGAATAGCAACCGGGATCCCAGTTCCTAGAAAACATCAAAGCCAGTTGCTGTCAGGAGGCTGTTTTTTTTTTTTTTTTTTCCCATTTCCCAGCTGCTTAGCAGCTCAGACATGAAATAATCATACAGGAACCATATTATTTAAATAACTGCTTGGCCCATTAGCTCTAGCTTCTTATTGGCTAACTCTTTTACATCTTAATTTAACCCATCTCCATTATTTTACATTATTTTATATTTTACCATGAGACCCGTGACCTACTGGCAAGGTTCCTGTGGGGCTCCATGGCTTCTCTCTAACTCCACCCTCTTTCTCCCAGTATTCAGTTTAGTTTTTTCCACTTACCTAAGTTCTTCCCTATCAAAAGGCCAAGGCAGTTTCTTTATTCACCAATGGTAATCACAGCATACAGAGGGGAATCCTACATCACCCATTAACTTGCTTCTTCCAGAAAAATTGTCTTCCAAAGATATATAATGTTCGCAAACAACATTAACAACTGGGGACTAAGTGGCAAAATAGATGACCTATGAAGTACATTTTTCATTTGTTATATCCGTGTCACGGGACCCCCATACAAGATCATTACAGAGTTGTATCCAATGCAAACACACTGGGGTTTATTGATGACAAGTTAGCTAACTTGGGCCATAATTCAGCACACCAATGCAACAGATTTAGGAGAACGACTCCCAGGCTTCAGGGTAAAGGATTTTAAAGGGAAAACCACAAGCAGAATGGCACAAGTTTTGGCTGTTGGGATTCGGTAAAAGTATACAACTTTTGAATTTGTTAATTGAGGTATAGGGAAATTCAAAACAATCAAAACAGCAGTTAATCAGGTATATACACAGACATTTGAACCAAGCAGATGTTTGGATACCCTGGTGGGTCACTTTGATCAGGGCAGGGACAGTTTCTTGGGAATATTTATGACTTTGCTGGACTATATTCACCTCACTAGTTATATCCTTTCTAAAACAGAGATCTTTCTCACAACGGAGTTTGCTTTGCTCCTTCACATTCAAACTATAGTCAGCAATAAGCAACATAAAATGTAAATCCATTGCTTTTAGCTTATAAAAATGGGGTACAAATGTATCCATAATTTGTCTCTGTTAGGAAAGTTCAAGAAATTATTCTTTGTCCCTGGACCTAATTGCACAACAATTCCAATGTGGTTTCTCAGGGTCCTAGAATTATTTACCTATTAGACTGGACTTTAGAATAGTTAACATGCAATAAATTTCCTTCCTTGGAAATGAATAAGCATCATCTAAATGAGGGTAGATGTAACATGATTAATAAAAACCCAGAGATAGAATTTGGAATTCAATCTGAAGGTCAGAAAAGCAAAACAGGCAGTCATTGGCTCTTACCTCTACCTCGTTTTGAATCAGCCATCCTTCCTCCTGGATGTCAAAATGAGATGGTGTGTGAGAGTCGTTGCTTCCTCATTACAGTGTTATATTCCTCTTTAGTCTAGGATTAAAGGCATGCACCACTACTGCCCGGATTCTATGGCAAACCAGCTTGGCTACTGAGATTAAAGCTGTGTGTCATCACGATCTGGTCTATAAGGCTGATCAGTGAGGCTGTTTAACTTTCTGAACTTCAGTCAAGCTTACTTATTAAAATAAAAATGAAATATCACTCCAGGAATTAAACAAGGTCTAGGCAATCATGTATAAAGCCTTACAAATTTGTACATAAAAAAAATTGTCAAAGATAAAGACTGACTGCAATTAGAACACACCTTTCATCCTAGAATTTTGGGGACAGAGTCAGGAATATCTCTGTGAGTTCAAAGTCAACCTCTTCTACAAATTGAGTTCCAGGATAACCAGGGTTCTTACATAAGGAAACCCTGGCTGGAAAACTGAATAAAAACTACCACCACCACCACCACCACAATAAAAACAACAATAAAAAAGTCCAAAATCAAACCAAAACTAAAACAAACAAACAAAAAGAAAAACAAAACCAAAAGACTGGCTACAAACCTTTCATAACTTCCAGAGTGTCCACTGCATGTAGGTGGAGAGACACCCCGAAGGGTCTGTAGGTGACCTATAATAGATCATTATGAACAAAATTGCATACACCTAGATGGAAATCCAATATGCTAAGTAGACATACAACACATAAAACACTATCCAGAACAACAAGCAACAGAGCATGTGTTTATAACCTGAATTATGCAAATACTTTTTAAAAAATCCCCAAGTTAGGCAAATATCCAGAAAGCTCACCTTATGTGGCATAAAACCTAAATTTTTTGTACAAGGGAATTTGAGATACTGAGTTATCGCTTTGTTCCAACCCTTTTCCTGCTTTAAACCTTTCCTTCTTTAATAGTAAGTTTAGATCATGAGTTTTACAGTAGCAAGTCTCTTTTCAAAATTTGAGGGATTTCCACTCACCCAGTTGAGAAACTAATTCTAATAAAATAAGGTCAAATGTCTATGTGTGATTTGTCTCTTGCTGTATCATTGAATTGCCAGACTTATAGTACTGGCAGTGTAAGAATTACACGGAATCTTTATACAGGCAAAGATAAGATTATTCAAGCCTACTGGTTATAAAAGAACCAACATCCTCACCACCATGCCTAACAGTGGACTGAGTAGATGCCCTTATCCTCCTGTATGTTAGGGTATTAAATCTTGAGAGAGGAATAGACAGGGATCAGTATGCTTCAAGGCCATTGGCAATGAATCTCTCCCTAATCATCAGCATTTGACCCTACCTCCTGTATTACTAGCAGCACTAGAAAGTGAAGCAACACATCAACACCTCTTTGGGATTGAAAATCACGTCTGAAAGGATGGAGACATGAAGGCTTTGTTGAGGCTTATTAAAAGAAAGGGACTTCCAGCTGGTCAGAAGGATTGAATCCCAGTTCTACCTCTGTCCCTGAGTGGGGAGTTGACATTCTGATCTGCTGCAAATATTAGATCATTACATGTGATTACGTCCTCCTTGAAGAGAGACTCCAGCTGGGCCTGCCAATCACTTAGCCAGGAGACCACCCCATAGAAAAGTTGATTCACCTAAAGACATGCTAATGAAATTATCCTCTTAATAAATTAATGTATGTATCCCTCTTAGAAGCCATTCTGTCTCCTCACTTTATATGCAGTGATCACAGACCTTCATTGGCAGTCCTCCCAGCTTTACAGAGCTCTAACTCAAAAACTGTCTGACTTTTACTTGCCTATATCTTTATCTCTTTTTCTCTTTAACTTATCCCCATTTCCCGTTCTCTTTCTCTCTGTCTCTTTCTCCAAAAGCCTAAATGTACTTTCTCTGACACTCTGGGCTTTATCATTGTGTATCTGAAGATCATCCCCACAGCTATGTGTCAGTCTCCATCCCCAACCTAAAAGGCAGGGCTTTCACCCCTGTCTTTTCCCACCAGGCAGCTATGGAGATTTACAGCTTACCTGTCTTCTTGTTTTTCTTTCAAATGCAACTAAAATTGTCATCAAGCTTCTTTCTGCGTCCATTTCTAAATTCTAAAATTAACAAGGATAAGAATCCACAAAATGAAATATTGACTTCTCTGATAAGAATACAGGTTTTGCTAATCTACATTTTCACCAACAGTATATATGCATATTTCCATATTTCTGTAGCCTTACCAGCATTTATTATATTAAAGGAGATATAGTATTGATATAATGGATTACTATCCACCCATAAAAACATGCATATTTTGTATTGCAAACCAATTTTCTATTTTTCTATTAGAGAAAACATTAAAGTTGGAAGGAAACTCCTTAAGACACAGGATGTTCTAAAGAGAGCTGGAAAATTTTATCCTGCAAAAAATCTTGCTCAGTTTAGTGAGCGAACAACTGAAAATAATCAGGAAGTCTCTGAAACTGATCAGATTTCCTGGGAATCTCCATTTCCGTGCTTATACGAGTAGTACAGACTTCTGAGAGATAGTGCTGGACAAACCTAGCTAAACAGAAGATGTAGAAACCAATCGTGCTGCTTGAAAGGAAGAGCAGTTTAGCTACCTAGAACACAGAAAAAATTACAGGTGCCAGAAGATGGTCAGATGAACGGCAATGCTTAAAAGTGACACGTGACACTCTTGCTTGTTGAGCTGAATGGAAGTGGGACACTTAGTCAAAGTTTCCAGCTTTCATGACACATTCCCGATATCATAGTAGTCTTGTAGTGATATAACTGTCTTTATGTTATTTCTCCTTCTATATGTAACTGTCCACAATATTCCTGTATGTAACCACAATAAAAGTTCTTGGTTTATCAAGTTGGATTTGGTGGTATCCTTGATTTGTTCTGTCTTAGTTGTTTATCTGAGGTGAGCAGATGTTTGTTAAAATCTCCTCAGGAATAGTGTCACACATTACGTCATTCCTGTTAAACGAATGACAATGGTCTATATTACATGCAGTAAAATAAGCCAGACAAATGTAGACCAAAGTCACATTTTCTCACTCATTTACAGTAATTAGGAAGTCAGTTCTATAAAGTACAGAATGGAATTGTGAATGTCAGAAACAAGGACTAGAAATGGAGCAAACAGAATGAACACAATTAAAAGTGGCCTTTAGGGACAGAAAAGAGTGCTGGGAGCATTAGGGATAGAGATCTAAGGTAGTGGGCTGGACAGATGATGAGGGCATGGTAAAATATGCATAGAATATAAGTAAACCCCATTAATTTACAAAATTATTACAAGTTAAAATGCGAAGTAAATTAAGATAGTAAATTCTTAAGAAAATATGTGGCTTGCACTGTCTACTCTAAACATAATAATCCTGTCTATTGTGATAATCTTTCTCAATAAGCTTACATGAAACAGATTCTGAAATTGTGCCAAGTATAATGGCAGGCTGAAGCCACTAGACAGATCTTCCATATCATTCTTACTCCAAACTGTACATTTATGTCATTTTCTATATGTAATAATTTATGATTATAATATGGTATTAATAAGATAGGGACTTCTTATAATTATCCTGAGTACAGATTGTTTTAAGCTGTTATTCATGGTATTTATTAGAGACAAAGCCTTAAAACTTTGAAAGCCAACATAAAACTGTAAGATTACAAATATCCAAACACATCGCTCACTCTAACACTGAAGCATGATCAGAAGATAAATCAGTGGAATAGAAGTGGGAAGTGACATTTTAAGTTCTCTGTACTTTGCTGATCATCATCATGAAAATAAAACATTTGAAATTTATATTTAGAAACAAGATATTTGTTAGAAAATATTTCTGTCATAATGTCACAACACAGAAAACACGATGCTTTTGTTTCAAATAAATGCAAAATTATTCAAACCACAAACGTAGTACAAAAGAATATTGTAGTACTAGGCTAATGTTCTTCAGACATTTTTAATCAAGGTAGTTATTCTGAAAAAAATCAAGATTAAGGGGTTTTACCTTTCTATTACTATGACAAAATACCTTATACAGTTTGTAAGGAAGGAAAAAATTATTTTGGCTCATGTTGCAGAGGAGTCAGTCCATGCTCAGTTGGCTTTATCATTTCAGCAGGAATTCTTGCAAAACAAAGGGTTAGTAAGTGTTTTCACACAAAGATACCCACGAGTTATACAAAAAGCCACTCAGTGGTTCCAATTGTTCATTGTTAAGCATTTAACAAATGGCAAAAGCAGGTAAACAAAGCTTCTAAGTACAGTTTAGTGTTTGTCTTCTCATTCAAGTTTAAAGGTTCTATCATTAGAATTCAAACTCAAAATGGGTGGTGGTGTCTCAAACCTTTAATCCCAGAACTCGGGAGGCTGAGGCAGGTGGGTCTCTGTGAGTTTAAGGCTTACCTGGACTACAAGAGCTAGTTCCAGAATAGGCTTCAAAGCTCAGAGAAGTCAATTTTGTTAGAAATTAGTATGGCCACACCTGATTGTTTCTTAGGTCCATTTGCTTGATAAAACTTTTCCCAGGCTTTTACTCTGAGTAGATGTCTGTCTTTGTGGTTGAGGTGTGTTTCTTGTAAACAGCAGAATGTTGGATCCTGTTTTCATATCCAGTCTCTTAGCCTGTGCCTTTTTATAGCTTAGTTAAGTCCATTGATATTAAGTGATATTAATGACCAGTGGTTGTTAACTCCAGTCATTTTTTTTTTTGGTAGTAGAGTTTGTGTGTTTCCCTCCTTCGAGTTGTGCTGGTGAAGGGTCACTAGATGTCTGAGTTATTCTGGGCATTGTTGGACTCCTTGGTTTGTGATTTTCCTTCTATAACTTTCTGTAAGCCTGGATTTCTGGCTATGTATTGTTTAAATTTGTTTTTATCCTGGAAATTCTTTTATCTCCATTTATAGTGAACGAAAGCATGGCTGGGTATAGTAGTCTGGGCTTGCATCCATGGTCTCTTAGTTTCTGCAGTACATCTATCCAGGACCTTCTGGCTTTCATGGGTTCCATAGAGAAGTCAGGTGTAAGTCTGATAGGTTTATCTTTATAAGTAACTTGACCTTTTTCCTTTTCTTAATATTCTTTCTTTATTCTTTATGTTTTGTGTTTTGATTATTATATGGCGAGGGGATTTTTTTTTTTTGATTCAGTCTATTCTGTGTTCTGTATGCTTCTTGAACCTTCATAGGAATATCTTTTTTTAGGTTGGGAAAGTTTTCTTCTATAATTAAGAGACCGACATTGGAGCACTGGACTGAGCTGTAAGGTCCAAATGAGGAGCAGAAGGAGGGAGAACATGAGCAAGGAAATCAGGACCTCAAGGGGTACACCCACCCACTGAGACAATGGGGCTGATCTATTGGGAGCTCGTCAAGGCCAGCTGGACTGGGACTGAAAAAGCATGGGATAAAACTGGACTCTCTGAACATGGCGGACAATGAGGGCTACTGGGAAGCCAAGGACAATGGCACTGGGTTTTGATCCTACTACATGTACTGGCTTTGTGGGAGCCTAGTCTGTTTGGATGCTCACCTTCCTAGATTTGGATGGAGGGAGGAGGACCTTGGACTTCCCACAGGGCAGGGAACCCTGACTGCTCTTTGGACTGGAAAGGGAGGGGGAAAGGAGTGGGGGAAGGGGGAGGGAAATGGGAGGCAGGAGGAGGCAGACATTTTTTCAATAATAAAAAAATAAAAATAAAGCTCAGAGAAACCCTGTCTCGATGAACCAAAAAAAAGATAAATAAAAAGAATTTAAATTCATTCAACACATCTGCATAAAAGTCTCTTATCAGTGCTGTACTAGAAATCGGGATTGATAAACAGATTCAGAAACACAGGTGGACTAAAATGAGTTATACTATCAGGTGGTATATAAAATGTCAGTCTGGCTTTCATTGCAAACATGCACGAGTGTTTTAGTTGCACAGTGGACTAATAGAATACTTCAGTGACAAGATAGTATTTTGTCACATTATGGACTGAACTAGTTCTGCAGCCTGAAATAGATAGTGCCTGTCAGAAGAGACACAGCTTCCTCTCACTGACTCACTTCAGGCCTTCCCTTATTCACAGAACTACTGGTTGCAGAGGGATAGGGCAGCTCGTCAATATGTAACCAGCTCCTTTAAGAAGGTGGGAAGCTCCTGTTCTCACCAGCTGCTCTAGTTTCCTGTAGTTGGAGGTGAGCCAGGAAAGCGGTTGAGGAAGCTTTTTGTGTAGCTATTTCTTTAACTGCTCCTGCTACCAAGAACAGATCGGGTCTGTTTCCCAGGATCCTCTTGGGATTCTCCCTCAGCAACCTGGACAAATACAAACCAATCCATCCTAGCTTCTTTTGCCAGGCTTTACTGTGGTTTTTGAGGATTTAATGCCTCTCTAAAAATACATTATATTCAGGGACTGTCTTTTTAAATCACAAAGGTAAGGTACAGCGGGTATATTTGGAAGCATCAGATCATTATAGACATAGCTGGGATGGAATTTATGAAATGTAGCACCAGTCAGCAAGTGAGATTATGAATGTTTTCTAGATGGATAGATGTTAATCAGCATGCACCATCGCCCTTTGCCCTCAGAAGTTTATTAAACCTAAATGATCACGTAGCTACTCCTATTTTGCATTTCTTACATTCTGAGCAATGAAAGACAATGCCAAAGTAGTCTCTACCATTTTACAGGGGATATTTCTATTTAACTCACCTTTCACTGCTCCTTCTGTGTTTCCACAGAAAGCTTTCCCTATGAACTTTGACCCTGAAAGCAGGGATAGTAACACACACTATTAGTTTTCATGTTCTGTATACCTTCCATCATCATCAACCTTCCATGACTTCAAATTCATCAGGCTGACATTCTATGACATAAATTATTTTGTTTTGCGATTCACTGCCCAGAAGTAGAGTCCACTTATATTGATTATTATATAATTTAATTCAATCTTCTCAATGTTCTTCACTTTTTTCATTGTATGAGTGACAACTTACAAGTATGAAAATAGCTTCTAAAGAAGATACTTTAATTCTAATACTTTTTTCCAAAAAAAAAAAAACCAATTTATCTCATTCCTTTTAATTTAGTGGATCTTTTTCTTTATAGGAGAGGGAACTTAATGGAAAGCCTTATGATGTAAACACTGGAATTCTTTTTCCTAATTTGTCTTTTTTTAAACCAATATACCTAATTCAACAATAGGTATACTCCCCCACCAAAAAAAAAAAAAAAAAAAAAAAACCAAACCTGTAAGCACTTGTTTTATCCATTGTCATTTGTGTTTTGCTAGACACCTGCTAAGACTATCATCTCAATTTTCAACTTTGTATTTTTCTACAGAGATGGAGAATGACTAGGAGATTTTCAAATGCTTATAGGCCATTGTCTCTCCTGTCTTACTAGTTTTTGTTTGTACCCTTTGAACTGTTTTGAACAATATGTCTTTTGAACTATATGTCTTTTGTTAGTGATGGATAGCTCTTTTCTATTTACAAAGAATGCGGAAGTATCTCCTAAGTCTATGGCTAGTACTCTAATGTCATTTGCAATACATTTGTCATCCAGTGTTTTGTTGAATGCTATCATATGTCTTAGTGGTTTTCTAATTATTTTTCAGTATTTTTGGACTTTTTAATATAGTTTCTGATTTTCTTTGTTTCCTTGGCTTCTCGAAATTAATAACCTGAAATCCAGGACTCCAATGTGACTCTATTTGGAGATACAGGCTGAGTAGTTAAGATTTGCAGAGACTATATTTTTTTCAGATTGTTATAACAGAAAATTGTTGTCTTAAACAACCATCAGAATTCTGAAAGATTAGAAGCATGAGACCAAGGTGGCAGGAAAGTAGCTTTATTATGATTTCTAATGTCTGTGCTTGTAGGTGGCTGTCATTTTATGCTCTATTTATTTGAGTTTTTCAGTAGATGCAGAGAGAAATTGAATAATTCTTTGGTGTTGCTTACAACAACTATTCTTTCATTACAGAACTTAAATCTTCCGAGCTCACATAAACTTAATCATTTCTCTAAAGATTCTATCTTCAAAACATTGCTTTCTTGCTTCAAAATGGGAGTTACAGTGCATCCTAGGCAATCTCATGCAGGCATTACAAAATGCATGAGATCAAGCCCTTTAAGTAGAAGACATATTGATTGACCTAATGGTACAGGAGACAGAATTCCAAGAGTATGGAACCAACGCTTGGTAAGGACTTTGTAGTTTTATCATAAAATATAAAGGTGATAGGCATTACATGACAAATCCTATCATGTATTTGAGTTTGGGTTCTGCTTTCTACTGAAAAGCCACTTGCTAATCCCACCACAAGTGTCTCACCCTCCTAATCTCATTTCCTAAAATTATCTCTCAAACAGACCCTCTTCAAATCCAATCAGCATAGATATTTTGGGATTAATATTCATGTGAACTTTCTTAGATTAGAATCAAACCCTGACATGAGAAAACGCAAATACTCAGTTCCTTAAAATAGAATCATATGAAAAACTGTTTCGTGGCCTTATAAAGAGATCCATTTTTATAATTTTCTGTATGTTTTCTGAAATTCTGGAAAGAAAGGGTATGTGAGTCAGAAAAGCTGTTTGCAATCCAAGGAGTGAGTGAACAACCAAAACCAAATTTTGGTCTTGGATATTCAGAAAGCAGAACTATGATAAAACTACTTCTAATTTGAAAACTTCCATCATTGACAGACCTACAACATGGCCCAAGTAAGCACTCTCTCCTGGTTTTCAGACCATTTAGTTATACTGTTTTTTGGAGGAACCCTCAAATTAATTACCTTCAGTAGATATAATATAATATAGCTCTTGAGATGTCATGATCCTTTTTGTTGCAAAACACATGTTCTTCTATGTTGTTGATAGGGAATTCACAAAGTAAGTGGCAGTGAGGCAGACACTTAGGTGACAATTTATTGACAGCAACTTTTAACTAATACAGAGCAAAAGCCTGGGTCCTCTACTTAATATTTTCCTGAGGAGCTAATTCCTACCAACAGTCACCCAAGCTTGGGAGTAGATATATCCCAAGTGCAGCTCAGCCATGGCTTCTTTGTAGCCCTTCTTAAAATCTTCCAACCAAAAATTCAACCTAGCAGTGCAGATTACTTGTTATGGAACACTAGAGAAAGCAAAAAAGTAAGACAACGAGAAAGAAAGAAAGGTAGAAAGCAGTGAGGCAAAAGGTAGATAAAGAGGAGAAGGCTAATTTAAATTAAAAGAGCTAGCCAGAAATGAACCTAAGCTAGGCCAAGCATTCATAACTAATAAGAAGTCTTGATTTGGGAGCTGGATGGTGGCCCAAAAGAAATTGTCTTCTATAATTCTAGTTTACTAATTTTGAGTAATTAATATACATTGTTTTTAGCTAGCAAATCTTAGAGTAATTTCCATATATATAAAACAACATCAGTGACTTTCAAACTGAATATTGTATTGTTGTCTTAGGTGTGTTGCAGGGTTATTACCATACATAAAGCACTATTATTATACTAGTTACAGTATTTGTCTATAGTACTGAAGTTAAAATCTCCAAGGGCAGAAGTGAAAATCTGACTAGTCTATCCATAACTCTAGCAGAAGGTTGGTTCAAATTTGACTTCTGTTCTGTTAGGGAGAATGGTTACAAAAATGTGTGTCTCAATCTTATATGTCAATATCAGCATTGTCACTTGCTATAACAAGATGATAAATACCTGCAAGTCATTATCCTTTACTATAAATAAACCAAATTATGCATTAATTAAACTGTGAATTTAATATTATTGTCACTGTATTTGGTGGCAAAGTTTCTTCCTTTATAGGATTTTGAAAAATCTTGCCTTAACTTTTCCAGAGTAACTTTATCTAGATTTGTCAATATTTTCCCAGTGTGATTTTATGCAGGAAAAAAAGAAGGGAAGAAAGACATCTCTAAGAAATACTTAAAAAATAGTTTGGACTAAGCTACCTACTTCACAAATTATTAAGCATTTTGCTTCCAGTTCCAATTAGTTGATTATGTCCTTTTAAATTGTAGTTTAAAGAAGGATGTGCCTGTGCCTTAAAATTTGTGATTAATTTTTTTCCCATGACAGAAACTGAAGCCTGAAACTACTCCCTGTGGTTGGCTTTATTCATTACTCAGTGATTCTGTCAGTGATGGGTACACCGAAATGGAATTTTTCTAAGCTAACTTGGAGATGCTCAGCAGGGATTAGGAAGTGTAGCCATGAGGGAAAAAAGGAAAAAAAGCTGGGTACTCCATAGACCTTTAGGCAAACACCTGCTTGAAAGTATTTTCTTAACTCTGTAGGGTCCCTTAACCACGGAGAACAATGTTCACATTCTAGCTAAAGAAGGAAGAACACAATGTCTACAATTGCTTTATTTGATTGAAACTAGAAAAAGTGAGACTGTCATTATGTATAAAGCTGTGAGTTATGGTTTTATTTTTGTTTTATGTATTTAATTATTTTTGGTTTAAGGGCACATAGGATTTGCATCTTTGAGACAGGTTCTAAAGCAGGATGCTAACTTTACTTATTACCGAATGCAACAGCAGCCAGCTGATTAATCTACATTTTATTGTGTATTCCCTTAGGTGATAAAAACTTGTCATATGATTTCAGGTGGCTTGTCCTGATAGTGACTCCATATTTTCACATTCAGTATCATTTCTGTTTCTTTTCACCTCTCAAAGCCTTCACCTTCAGTTTATGTTCTCTGCCACAGGTGGCGGCAGAGTCTCATGGGTCCAGGACAGTGAGCTTGTTGATGTGAGACCCAAATTATCAAGTCTGCACAAACTTCTTTTAAAATGTGTTTCGGTTATACTAATTTCACTTTGAAACTAGGTTTTCCAATCAGGATAATAGTGCATAATATAATATAAATATTCATATAGAATAGAAAGTAGCAATGAGTAGAAATTGTTTCACTGTATTACTAGCAGCTTTTAAAGCATTTCTTGGTACTTTCCAAATTTGTAGAAATGTAGAAGCCTTTATCAAAGTCTTCCAACCAATGAGCTAGCTGAGAAGTGCAAAGATTTCCAGTCTTCAAATCTGAGGATAATTAATATGTGCTGTTTGCAGTTAGCAACTCTTAGTATAGTATATGTATATATTGATTATCTGTTGTTACTTATTTTGTTTGTATTTGCAATGAGATAATAGTCACATAATGTCTTATGATTTTAGGCCATACGTTTGCTTGTGAATACTTGCATTACATATCACTCAGTTCCTGAAAAAGATCATTTGTGACAGTGTTGTATAAAGTGACCTTTAAAATTAACAGCATATCATTGCATAGCTTTCAAGTAGTTTTCTCTAAATCTCTCCCTCTCCCTTTCTTTTTTGTAAAAGTTCCTGCTGGGAGCCGATTCGAGTGGCCGCCATTACAAGATGGCGCTTGTCCCCTGCCTCGCTTGTGAACAACTCCATATTAGGCAATGCAGTGGAACCGTGCCTCTCCCATGTGCAGTGAAGATGATGTGCTTAGGGCCAATCCCGTGGCCAGGAGCATCGGCAGGCGCGCATCGGCCAATCCAGGCACGACTCATTCCCTTACCCCCTATATAAGCAGCCGCCGCTTGGCGCTCGGGGCCCCTCGCTTCTGCTCTCCCTTCAACCAAGAGGCTCCAATAAAGCGTGATTTGGGAAGAATCCTCGTCTGGTGGTCATCTTTTCCTGCTGGTCAGGGAGTTCGCCGCAAGTTCCTACAATAAGAATCACTTCATATAAATCCTAGAATGAATTATAAATGTATAAGTAAGTTATCAAAAGTATAATCACCAGCTTTTATGGATACGTTACTTTAAAATATTTCATTCAGAAAAAAAGAGAGAACATCTTTATGCTCCTATCAATTGGGCTTAAATTTTTGTATAGAATCATAAATACTGGTTATGAATTTTAGTCAATTTGATTAGTTTAGATAGATATCACTATATTTGATTTTAGTTTACAAATGTTGCCTAAGATTAAGTATATTGAAAATGCAATAACCATATTGACTCTCTAATGGTATTTATTTTTCCTTGTATAGGCAATGTGATAATCATCCTATATTTTGACATTTTCTGACAAAATGCAGTTATTTCTCTTTCATTTTATATAGAAATATTTGTCATTGGTTATTCTCTAACTTGAGACCCTTTTTGATGTAGACCTGTATTCCTCGTTATTAGAGAATGGAAAAATAAACCCCTATATGTGATCATAGTACCTTTTGGTGCTTCACTTTAGACCTGGGACTTGTTAATGGTGATTTCATGTTTCTTTATATGAAATTGAATATTGAGCTATGTGACTCACAAAAAATTCAATGGTTTTTGAGATGGAAAGAAAATAGAGAAAAAAATTATTCTGGCATTGTAACACTGTATATTTTAAAGTTTTAATATTCATTTAAATTTTTATTACTAATAATATTTGTACCTAAAGGAAACATTGCTTGTTATATCTGTAACAATTAAGTTAAGTGTTCATACAGCTTTGATTTTTACAGTTATTTTAAACCACATAATTTTTAAATATAAATCTTTTATAACATTCAGCTTATTGTTACCATGTTATCATGGTAGAATATGCTACAGTTAGAGAAATGGTTCAGGGATTAAGAGTATTTGCTGTTTTTGTAGCTGTTTGGTTCCTAGCATGTATGTGACAGTTCACAAATATCTATAACGCCAGTTTAAGAGATCTGTTGTTCTCTTCTTGCTTCTGAAGGCATTAGGCATTCATGTGCTTTGCAGTCATACATTCAGGCAAAACACCATACGCACAAAATAAAATAAAGAATATACCTGTTCTCTGACTATGAAGAAGAACAATGTCTCAGAGACATTGCATATAATATAAGGATGAAAAATACTTATTTGTGGCTTCAAATTAGAACAGTTTTTTGAAATCAGTCCTTTCAACTAGAATTTTTATATTCTCTCCTTTAGAAAGAAATTACATAATAAGATTTTTACTCATCTTCATTTTGTTAAGATTATTTCAGCAAATCTTTCATAATACTTTTTATTTTGTTTATTTTGCTTGTGTATATGTTTTGTGTTGAGTATGGAGTGAAAGCATAATTTTGTTTCCTAAGCATCACAAGGTTCAAGCATCTAAATCATTTACTTGATTAGTGTTCAATACATATCTGCTTGAAACGTGACATTTCCTTAAAAAAAAAAAGTTGTGCTGCCTTGTTAAGGGAAATCTACGTTCATCTGTTTAAGGGTATAAAGTATTTATCAATGAAATAATAATAAAGTGGGGAACATACACTTACAGGATATGTTAAATCCATTTTCAGAGCCTCTGGAAAGCTGGTGACAGATCACATGCTCCTTGAGCCACCTGGCCTGATCTTCACCTCCCAAGAAGGAGTGATCTCCCTTCTTCCTTATAAGAGTTCTTATAGACAAACAAGAAGCACTGCCTCTATCAGTACAAATATCCCGAGTTCATGGGTGGAGCAAATATTCACTGCACTTGTTTTTTTTTTCCTCTGGAATCTATATGCATTTATTTATACATGTATATCCATATGTATGTATGCATGTGTATGTGTATATATGTATATTTATTCAGGTATTATACATTACCAGTTATGTTAGCATTATAGATTGGAAAAACTTCATCTAATTTGATTTATTTCAGGGGCACTTAATAAAGTCTAGCAGTCATTCACTTCCATGGCTTTCTCATAGGAAAGTCAAAATAAATGTAATTCATCATCTTTACTGTAATGAGCATATACTTTAATTTAGGTAATATTTACCTAAATTCCTAAACAGTACAGAATATGTAGCAGATTGCATGAGTAAAGTGTGGAAAGTAATAAGGTTACAATGGTGAAAACTTGCATGACTTAGCCTTGGAATGGAAGCTTCACTGACTGATGAAATGGTGAAGGCATGAACACGGATAGAAGAATAGGATAAGAAAATCAGAGAGCTGGAAACTAGAGCAGTAACTTCAGGAAATAACATTAAGCTAACATGCTTTCTTGCCAAGGGCTGAACGTCCATATTAAGAAACAAACAGGGGAGCATTTGACATAACTAAGCAACAGAGAAACTGACATCCAGTGAAGTTCTGGGAAATAAGTGCTTTTCAAAAGACAAAATAATTGAATGCCCGAGGGCATGATCTTAAGGGCACATACTAAATGGATAAGTAGCCATTAACACAAATCTTTGGAAGTTTTGTGAGAAAAATAAGTCAGCTGTTTTGATACATGAAAATTCTCACTCAAAGCCTTTCTAGTTTCTTAAGCTAGTAAACATTCCAGGTGAGTTTAACATCACATAGATGGATGAATGCTTACAATGCCGCCTCTTTTCCTAGCTCCTGTCAGAAAAGTTGTTCTCCTCCAAGGGACAGAATAACTACATTTTTCATGCCACAGAAATTACCTCATGTATAAACAATGGAAACATGCATGAGAAGAGGAGGACAGGCAAGGAGGACTCTCTTTCTACATCCATTATCCGTTCATGGAATGAAGATTCATCCTTGGACTTGGTATCACTTAGGTTACTGTGTCCTTGCTGGTCACACTTATTCTTACTTCTAATGCAATGGTTCTCTACAAGGTAAGAAGTCTTCAAGTTACTTTTCACCTCTATGTAGTGCTTATCAAGTAAAGTAGAACTACCTCTTTGGCATTTAATCTTGCCCTGAGACCCTGCTTCAAAATATGGTTAGGAGATATTTTTTTCTGGAAAGGAAATGTCACTTCTATATTCTATGATGTTTGGATCAAAGCCTTAGACACTCACAAACACAGCATATATTTTAATCAGTGTTATTGGAAGAAATTAAAAGATTTGGGAAAGATTAACTGAACTCTAGCAAGATTTTAGAATAAAATGAATCTCTCAACTCTGCGTCCTATAAAATGACAAACTAGATTTATAATTCAAACTTACTACGGCATGGAGTAAACACTGTCATTGAGAAGAGAAGAGTGGGTGACTGAGAAGAAGGATCAAACCAAACAGAAATGAAAGCCAACTTATTAAATATCCATATAGATGAGCAATACTTTTTGTTTGTGATGGACTAATCTGTCCTTCAATAATTTTGGGTTAACTTCTCCCTCTCATCTCAATGCTGGGGCTATTATGAACTCTTTCTTATGTTATCTGAATTTGGTACCTGCTATTTTCTTCATTTAATGTTCTGTATTGTGGGATCTTCCTTATTCTGATTCATTTACTATGATAAGATTTTAATTTAACATTTTATGCATAAACCTCTCAGAAGCTTGATGAACTTCTGGTCTCGCTACCTTCTTGGAACTTTGATACAAACTCCTCTACCTCTTCCACTGTAGTATTTGACAAATCTCTAAAACTTGAAGAATACCATACTTTGTTAATAGAGATGTATCCTACCCTATTAATACCATTTATATATTAGTGTCTGTACGCCCTTGTAACTAAACCTTCACAAATACTTCCTCATGTGGATATTTTAGGGCAGACAACTACTAAAATAGTATTCTCAATGCTTTTCAACTCATTTCAATAATTTAGAATTTTTAAAAGCAAGGGACTTTAATAGGCTAGATATTCTTGACTTCGAGGCACCGTTTCTATTATCCACGGAAAATCCAATATTTTATATATGCTCCCAATCTCTTGTAAATTTTCAGGCTTTTTTTTTGCACCCCTTTCTTAGTTACTTATTTGCTCTGGTTTTTTGATTCAACAATTTTTATATTTTCCTGCTCCATTTTCTTTTTTCTCATGATAAATCTGAATAAAAGCAATGAGTAATAACAATTCTATAGCCTGGATGTTATATGGTCTTCAAAATTTCTCTGCCAAACCACTTAGTCTATTACTTTTTAATTCAGCCTCCCTTATATTTTCAGAATACGGACAGAATACAGTCAGGTCCTTTGCCAGAATACAACAGAAATGGCTTGTCTTAATTTGTGTTGTATTTATAATGGCATTAAATTCCCTTAAGCTTCCAACAGATTCCTTCTTTCTCTTTCAGAGTTTATGAACTCATTCTTTACTATTGATATTTCTAGCAATTTTCTTTTATATTCTATACTCCTACTAGGATGACCTATATGTTCTGCATTCAATATTTTGTGGCTAATGTAACATGAAGTTCCAAACATTTCCACAAGCTTCTCATAAGCTATTCAGAAGCCTATGCACGGCAATTCCAGCCTTCTGCAGTAAAATAATGTACTCCATCTTTCTTACCAGTTTTTGTATTAGTTATGGTGTTCATCACTATGAGCAACTATCTGATAAGATGTAACTTAAGGGAAGAGCAGCTTAGTTAGGTTTTTCTGTTTTTATGGTAAGGAAGGCATGACAACATATGCCTCCATAGTAATGGGAGAGTAGGGTGGCTGCTTCTTCCAAACCCAGAAACTAAGAAGCAGCAGTTCCAGGTTCGTGGATTTTTGAAAGCAATACAATCACTCAGCAGCTAGTGAAACTTCCCAGTATGGTGCGACCAGGGAACAAGACAAAGAAAATCCTGCACAAAAGATTGTCATTTCAGGACAAACAAGCACCACACCACATCATTCACAATGAAAACATTTATTTATTCAACAATTCTTCATGATGAAACAACCCTTCTCCATCCTTGGGGTGGGGGAATGGTGTTGCTGTATGCTCTCTAACGTGTCCAGTCTCCAGCCACCAACATAAAATCATGAGATATATTCTCCTAAAAAGGTGATTTGTTCTGTGAAAAAAATCTGGGTATAGGAAATGCAAGTGAAAGAAACTTTATCACGCTAAACTTTTAGGCACTATATGTACAAATATCTTGAAGACAGAAAGGGCTGTAGAACTGGTTCCATGGTTAGGAGCACTTCTTTCTCCAATAGGAGACTTTTCAACTCCAATGGAACCGCTTATATTGTCCACAAATTCCAAATCCAGAAGATACAGTGCTCTCTTCTGGCCTCTTAAGGTACTGCATGCACATGCTTTACATATACATTAACAAAACACCCACAAACATAAAACAAATAAATATAAAAGAACTTTAAGAGATGATGATTGGAAAATACTAACTATGCTGTATCATATAGAAAACCAGTGTGTATCCTGAAAACATTCTAAAATTTTTGATGAAAAGGTACAACTAAAATAAAATGTTGCAAAATGAATTAATAAAAATTAGAACTGACAAAGTGATAATGAGAAAGCTTGAAGTTGCATCAGTAGACATCATATGTTACACAAAGCAAGAATAAAGAGAAACATACAGAGACTCAGAAGCATGTGAGAAATATTTGAATGGGTTCACACACACATACCAGAATAAGTTAATAACTGACTACATCAAAATTAAAAATTTCTAGAGGTTTCTAGCAATGCTAAATAGTGATATTTAGAAAAGCTTATATTATTAAGGTAAGTATTTATGCTAAGATATTAGAAGGAAAAGAACTGATTAATTTAACAATTAGAAGAAAAACATAT